>NC_142931.1:916763-1169266 GCF_046866305.1 Octopus bimaculoides
TCTCTCTCTCTCTCCCTCTCTCTCTCTCTCTCTCCCTCCCTCCATCAATAAATCTTGCCATATCCGCTCTAAGTGAAAGTACATTACATTAATGAAACAACCGAGTGGTGGAGTACGAGCTGAGTACGGGTTGGCCATCATATCACTTCATTCACTGCTTTTAACCTTTACCAGTGAAATGGCTGCTGTACGTTCGGTTCTATCGTAAGCAGTGTCTTATAAATACCCAATGAGGGAGCCCCAACTTGCTAGAAACAGCAGTCAAATATCCTTCAAATTACACCCTACCGTCTTCAAAAAGGGTGGGGGACATATTAGATAATGCAGCTGATGTGCAACAGTATTGACTGAGCATGTCTGAAATGCCAAGAGTCCATGGATCGAATGAGAACTGACCTGGAGTTAAACAATAAAGGTCCTGGGGTTTAGCAAAAACAAGCCAAAGCTTGGTTTTAGCAGCAGAGTTTATGTTTTAAGAATGAAGACGGCTTTTATGATATTTATATCAGAACTATACGAGGCAATAGCAGACTGAAGTTAAAAGCTCTGCAGATATGCTAACTTTGGTAGTTAATAACTGCTGGGCCTTTGTTAAAGAGTGGCGTTTATCGATCTGGAGAAGTTACTGTAGAAAGACACAAGTCCGAACTTTTCAAACAAGACTTTACATCAGAAAAATGCTTGTTTTTGTTTTTATGTTTTGGAGTTTGATTTTTTATTTTTTATTTTTAAATATGAATATATAGGCTGTGTGGTAAGTAGCTTGCTTACCAACCATATGGTCCCGAGTTCAGTCCCACTGCGTGGCACCTTGGGTGTCTTCTACTATAGCCTCGGGCCGACCAAAGCCTTGTGAGTGGATTTGATAGACGGAAACTGTAAGAAGCACGTCATATGTATGTATATATATTTGTGTCTGTGTTTGTCCCCCCACCATCGCTTGACAACCGATGTTGGTGTGTTTATATCCCCGTAACTTAGCAATTCGACAAAAGAAACCAGTAGAATCAGTACTAGGCTTACAAAGAATAAGTCCTGGGGTCGATTTGATCGACTGAAGGTGGTGCTCCAGCATGGCCGCAGTCAAATGACTGAAACAAGCAAAAGAACATGTGTAAAGCAAGGCGGGGAGCTGACAGCACCATTCGCCGCGGGACCAAACGCTCGGCGACATTTCGTTTGTCTTCACGTTCTGAGTTTAAATTCCGCTGGGATCGACTTGGTCTTTCGTCCCTTCAAAATCAATAAAGTAAGTATCGGTTGAGCACTGGGATCGATATAAACGACTAGTCCTCTCCTCCGAAATTGCTGGCCTTGTGCCAAAATTTGAAACCCTTATCATTATCCCTTGACGAAAACTGAGTGCAGCTGTCCACAGACAGCGGACTAAGGTGATTCTTGTTTTACTGATCATGCTTCAAGAATCCTGCGGAGAATTCTTACAGTTCCAAGCAATTCTGATTTTTGGGGGTGTTCTATCTTCACATTCGTACCAACCTTTTTGTGTTATGCTGATAGTTGAGTGCTGATAGTTGAGTGCTGATAATTGAGTGCTGATACTGCCAAGTGCACCAATTACTATGGGGTATCATGTTCAATCTCTTCATTTTCTACATCCTGCATATTTGCCTTTGCTGGAATCCTTTTGGCAAAGAATTGTTTTACTTGTGGTCAGCCACTTTGGGATTTGCACGCCGTTGTTGAGGATTTTATCCGTTTGCGTGGCTATTCTTTTGTGTAGTGCTGGGAAATTTTTCAGGCATTATACTTGGCCAGTATTATGAGATGAAATCTTAAAGTTTATTTTGCTGGGTTTGATGGAAGGCGTCAGCTGTCCACAGACAGCAGACTAAGGTGACACTTATTTACTGGTCATGCATGAAGATCCCTGCGAAGAATTCTTGCAGTTCCAAGCAATTCTGATTTTTATAGGTGTTCTACCTTCACACTCGCACCAATCTTTTTCAGCAATGTTGGTAGATGAATCCTAATTATCATTAATTAAGGTAATGAGTTGGCAGAATCGTTAGTGCGCTGGACGAAATGCTTGGTGGTGTTTCACTTGTCGCTGCACTCTCAGTTCAAATTCCGCCGAGGTCGACTTTACTTTCATCCTTTCGGAGTCGATAAATTAAGTACCAGTTATGCACTAGGGTTCATGTAATCGACTAACCCATCTCCAAAATTTCAGGCCTTGTGCCTATAGTAGAAAAGATTATTATTATTATTACTGAGTGAGAGAGCAGTGCATCCCATCAAAGTGACACTGGGGTAAAATATACGAAGCCCATTATACCCATCATGACTCCCCTTCTGATAAGGGTACACCAGGCACATGCATTACAACCATATGTGCACGACATGGTGATCTCATATCAAGAGAAACAGCGCATTGAGCAGAATATTTGCTGTAGCCCATCTTTTATACCAAGACAAAACAATGTACATGATAACACATCCAATCAATTAAGATCAGAAGCCATGAGAGCCACTGCTTGGTACTACATCAGGGCAATTATTATTATTATTGTTGATGTTGTTGTTGTTTCTCTTTATCACAGGTTTTGTTGGAGCTTCTGGAGTCTTGCATTCATAGCGGGTTTATTACCAGCAGCCTACAATACCATGCTATTCATTCTTGTCAGCTATCTAATCCTTTTCTAATTATTCTGGCCGTGCCAAGGAGGTAAACCTTTTGTAACAGTTCTACTGGGCACTCTATTCCAATTTCCTTTATATTTGTCTTGATGCCTTCTGATACTGTTCCCAAGGACCCAACAATAATTGGCACTATATTCGCCTTCTTCATTTTCCATAGTCAGGCTATTTCGTACTAAAGAGTGTTGTATTTATCAATCTTTTCGCCTTCCTTCTTGACTATTCGGGGGTCAAAGGAGCATGCAACATCAAATCTTGATTTTCACCTCTCCTAATACTCTAATTCCATGCTGTCAATTCCGTTATCCAGCACATTATGCTATTCCATATGAAGCTTCTCATATTTTCTGCTACTCCATACATTTCCATTGTTCTTATTGTCCAGGAGTGAGGTATCATTTCGCAGGCTTTTCGATAGTCAACCCATGCCATGCTCAAGTTTGTGTATCTTCTCTTGCAGTTCCAGATAATTAGATTATCAATTAAGAGTTGATCCTTCGCTCCGCGACTCCTCTTTCGGCACCCTTTCTGTTCAATGGGTAGTAGCCCACTTTTACCAAGTATCTATACAGTTCATCAGCCAAAGCACATGACATTAGTTTCCACATTAGTAGAAAGTATGTTATTGGTCTAAAGTTGGATGCAACATTTCCCTTTTCAGGGTCCTTGGTACATAACAATGTCTTTCGTTTTGTCATCCAGCTGGGGACTGCGCCTTCCTGCAAGCAAGCATTCATCTAGCTATTACGCTATTCTTTCATGGAGCCTTCTCAGCTTCTTCATGCCATAACCTTGGACCCCATCCGGTCCTGAGCTCTTCCAATTTGGGAATTTTTTCTTAACTGCTTTTTTACGATTTCTATAGTTATTTTCATGACTTCTTGGCCTTCTGTATTTCTTAACCTATCTTGGATTTCATGCAGCCACTCTGCTTCATCATTATTCGCTACAGGTTGATCCCAGATCCCTCTCCAGAATGCCCTGCTTTCCTCTGCATTTGGTATCACCATGTATCCATTTCCAAGTAAGTGTGTGTGTATAAATATATATATATATATATATAATGTAACCTCGTGGATATCGTTGGCGATTTTTTCTTCCTCCGTCTTCCCTTCTTTGGACTTTCCTATGTTTTCGACGAAGAGCTCCGCTCAAAACGTCAAGTTCTCTTTCTTTCCTTTGCCGAGCGTCCAGTAACACAATCTGTATCACGTCCTCGCATTGTTGTTTTTGTTGTTGTTTTTTTTTTGTCGTTTTTCTTTTTTGAACTCTCTCTCTCTCTCTATATATATATATATATATATATATATATATATATATATATGTATATATATATATATATATATGTATATATATATATATATATATGTATATATATATATATATATATGTATATATATATATATATATGTATATATATATATATATATATGTATATATATATATATATATGTATATATATATATATATATATGTATATATATATATATATATATATATATATGTATATATATATATATATATATGTATATATATATATATATATATATGTATATATATATATATATATATATGTATATATATATATGTGTGTGTGTGTGTGTGTGTGTGTGTGTGTGTGTGTGTGTGTGTGTGTGTGTGTGTGTGTGTGTGTGTGTGTGTGTGTGTGTGTGTGTGTGTGTGTGTACATGTGTGTGTGTGTGTGTGTGTGTGTGTGTGTACATACATACACACATACATAACAAAAACAACATGGTTTTAATACCAAACATGTTTCTGATCAAAGTCACAAAACTCAAATATTCTGTGTGCATTTCATAGAAAAGAGCAGCCGCCAACTACAAGAGCAACCAATCTATTTCATTAACTTAATTCATTTAATTATCATTGTGATTTGACTTTTCCATTGTAAACTTGAGACGTCTTTGGCTTACCAATTTAACTGGCTCTCAACCAATATACTTTGCCAAAAATTTACGGCGCCTTACTTGTTTAGTTGTAGACAAAACGCCCCGAAGTTTGTTCGTTTTAAAATTTCATCAGCCGAATTTAACTCTAAATCGACTTCCCAGTACTAATTCTATGCTTTATATCTGACCAATAAATACATTTCGATCTTGGTATATATATTTCGATCTTGGTATATATATTTACAAAACAATATCAACTTAGTTTAAATAGTTTCCAACTAAACTTTTATACAAGTCTAACCGGAAACACTAAAAGAAAGCAAGAACGCGTTCCATATTCTGAGTAATTGAGAGAGAGAGAGAGAGAGAGAGAGAGAGAGAGAGAGAGGTTAATGGAAATGAATAACAAAGACGTTTAGGATGTTTATAGAATAATAATAATAGTAGTAATAATAATAATAATAATCGGGATGGAGTTTGGCCTTGAAAAGTGTGCCAAAGCCACTTTTAAGAAAGGGAAGCTAGTAAAGTCAAGTTCAATAGAATTAGATGTCGAAACAGTAATAAAAGAACTTGAGCAGGAAGAAACCTATAAATACCTAGGAATAAATGAAGGCTCTGGTATCCAGCATGCAAGCATGAAAGAGAAGGTTAGGAAGGAATGTTATAGAAGAGTTCGAGCAGTTCTGAAGTCTGAGCTGAATGCATATAATAAGGTGTTAGCCATAAATTCCTTAGCAGTCCCAGTTGTTCTTTATAGCTTCAATGTGCTTAACTGGAATACCAGTGAAATAGTCAAAATTGATAGAAAAATCCGCAAGCTACTGACTTGTAATAAGATGCTCCATCCAAAGGCAGATGTGGATCGTCTTTACCTTCCAAGAGCTCAGGGAGGTCGAGGCTTGATCCAGCTTGAACTTACGTACAAAACCACCACAATCGGACTGGCCAAATACCTTGAAACAACCAACGATTGGATGCTGAAACTTGTTGAAAAACATGAAAGACCAAAAAGACTTCACTCTATTCTGAAAGAGAGCAAAAAATTCGCTACAGAACTCTTAGATACCCACCAGCTTGATCAGGTTGAAGGAAATGCGCCAACTGCTGCTGCAAAGAAAATATAATTAATTGCAAAGACAAAAGCACATGAAAAATTAGCTAGCAGATGGGAACAGAAACCTCTGCATGGCAAGTATGTGGTCCGTAGCAAACAAGCTGATGTCGACCAGAAACGCACGCATCAGTGGTTACGAAGTTCAGGGCTAAAAGCAGAGAGTGAAGGTTTCATATTGGCTGCTCAAGACCAAAGCCTATTAACCCGGAACTACTAAGCCAATGTGATAAAAAATGGAGCTGACCCAAAATGCCGATTTTGTAACGATGCGATTGAAACTATAGATCACCTAATCTCAGGGTGTAGAGTCTTAGCACCTGTAGAATATAAAGCAAGACATGACAGAGTTGGCCAGTATTTACACTGGACAATATGTCAACATTATAAAATCAAAACCGCTGACAAATGGTATAAACACCATCCTGAAGTTGTGACTGAGGGAGAAAATGTATCGATTCTCTGGGACTTCCCCGTACATACCGACAAGACTATAAAAGCTAATAAACCGGATATTATTATAAAAGATCAGACAAAGAAGACGTGTTTATTAATTGACATGAGTATTCCCTCTGATCATAATATAGCAGCGAAAGAATTTGACAAGATCAGTAAATATAAAGACTTGCTCATAGAAATTGAAAAAATGTGGCACCTCAAGGCGACTACCATACCAGTGATTGTAGGATCTCTAGGAATGATAAAAAAAAAGGTACTGAAACCTATTTGAAAATGATACCAGGCTTACCATCCCTACAGGAAGTGCAAAAAATCGTGCTAACTGGAACGACTCATGTACTGAGAAGAGCATTATCGCTGTGAAAACAACATCCATTCATGAGGTTTTTTTTTGTTTTTTTTTTCTTAAATACATGTTTTACCTATGAATTTGCGTATGTAAACTGGGAATGCATACAACGAGTTTCTCTGCCCTAGGTGTACGGAAAACACTCGGCGAGAAATGGAAGAAAATTTGAAGAAAGAAGAAAAAAAAACAGAATGCCTCAAAGAAAATGATTATTAAGAGGTACCACTCTATATTTTAATGGGCTTAACAAAGAAGAAATGTTAGGAACAAGGTATAACCACTTAGTACTAATATAGGACACGTTATAATTCTCATGTTAGTACAACGCCATTTTAATGACATTTCCACCAGCCAGTAGGTTATGCGGCGTTCCATTTGTTTTACGCAACAGACATGTTATTATGTCGGTTTATTACTCAAGGTCATTGCTATTTGAAGCAACAAGCTACAAACAAAAAACACACTGTATTTTTGCTGTGGAGTTAGACGAAGGACCAGAATATATTTTAGTAAAAGAACATTAAATCAAACTCGACATGCGCAGATATGTTTGTCTTCTTTCATTCTGACTTTGTCAATATCAATAAAGTATTGTAGGACAGCTGAGTTCTTCACTTCTAATCATTTCCACTTGTTTTCCTTTGACAGCCGTCATTGTTGTTGTTGTTGTTGTTGTTGTTATTATTATTATTATTATTATAAATTAAGTCTGACACAGATTGTTCCAAAACACACAACTAAAATCAATGAATTAATCAAGGCTACGGAGTAAATTCAGAAGAAAAATTCATCTCCATTAATGGAGTAACATTAGTGAAATCGTAGAAACAGCGACCTGTCGAACTAAACTAAATGTTTGATGGTGTTTAGTTCCGTAACATAACATCATGAGTTTGAATGTTACCAGAGACGATTCAGTTTGTCACTGCTACATTGTATAACCTGGGATGTGTCATAGGGGAAACCGGGCACACCCGGAATGGGGTTAGGACTGTGAGCATTGAAAAGAGAACGAGCAAATTGCCATCTTTAATACAGTTATGATGTTTCTAATCCTCGCTTAGCTTGTCCATGAATACCACAAGGTACAGAAAGAAGAATTATTTGGAGAAAAACTCTAATTACTTTTTTTCATTATCAAAGACGAGAGAGGGACGAAAATGTCCCTAATATATTGTTGCTGTGGAAGGGGCTGTCAGCTTGAGAACCACAGGGCTAAACCCTTTCACACCTATACTATAAGCCATTAGCTCATACACTATACACTACACTATAGCTCATTCCCATCTGCACTGCAATCCATTCACCCCTATACTATACCCCATTCACCCCTATACTATCCACCACCAATCCCTACAAAAAAATTTAGGCAAAATCATTATTTTTCCGTGGGAATTCAACTTGACATACAACTCTTTCATGAATGAAGTTAAGTAGTAAAGAATGAATGAGTGAATAACGGAAGTTAATGTAGTTTAATAGCTCTGAAAGATGGCTTTATTTATGTTTATTAATACAGTCTAATGAGAAGTAGTGACTCTTACATAAGCAGATATCAACTGAGGGAGGCTGGAATCTGTGTCTCGTAACTACATACCAACAGAACGAAGTTGACTATGAACTGGAAATTTCTCTTGTGATGTTTAAATATGGAGGTTGACTAATGAATGGAGTGTTTTACGACCAACATGGAGACTGGTTTTCAAGTTCTTGATGAGAACGAACTTATTGTATATAATGCCCAGGTGCCAGGTTCCACACAGATTGAGCAGACATACGATCGAAGATATTCCAGCATTGACTATCCCGTGTATGCGTGTCTGCGTGCATGAGTGTGTGTGTGTGTGTGTCGTGTATATATTTAGAACTACATTATCCAATCTGCCCTTCCACTTTTAAAATGGAGATACGTTAGGCTGCTACTTTTAGCACATTGAGCCACCACACAGAGACTCGCCTTTTGATTCGTCACTAAACTTTAAACATCTAACAATCGAGAAAGTAATATCAGGTGACCAGGAAAACTTATCTGTAATAGACTAGCGTCCTAACCAAGAGGTGAGTTGCCTTTTTACTGCTGAATGAGGAAGGTTTCAACCTGAATACAAGAACTTTGGTAGAATGCTATGGTAATTCACTGGTAAACATCTGGATATTTCCTCAGACCTCTTGGAAAAACTGAGCATAGCGCTATACGTTAGCCAAATAATGGTTTCAAATTTTAGCACAAGGTCGGCAATTTTAGGGGAAAGGGATTAGTCGATGTCATGTGTCTCAGTATTCAAGAAATATTTATTTATCGACCCCGAAAGAACAAAATACGAAGTCGACCTCGACAAAATTTGAACTCAAAACATAAAGAACCGAAAGAAATACCGCTAGGTGTCTTGTCCGGCACAGTAACGATTCTGCTGGCTTCGTGCCTCACACTAACGAAAAAATTAGTATGCAGGATGGAATGAAGAGGTGGTGCTGCAGCATGACCGCAGCCGCATGGCTGAAACGAGTAAAAGAGTATTCCAGATGAGCGCCATGTTGTTATGGAAGACAATTATATTTTCCATAAATAATGTTTATTCATTTAGTCATCAGTCTTTCGTCGTAGACTAGTCTCAATCTTCGTGACTGAAGAACCTTGTCTCAGAAACTGGAGTGGAGCATTTGCTTCGGGTTTTAAAAGGGGAAACATTTTTGTGCCTCAGTTTTAGAGTGTGAAAATATCACCCAAGGAATAGCAGCTGGTTTACAAAGGGTCCGACGGGTAAACCAAGGTGAACTTGCATTACTCGAGTTTGGGTCGTGCATAAGTGGAACTGTGAGAGTCAGGTGTAGTGTATAAGAAATAGTCATTAGAGCAGGGAGAGGAGAAAATAGTGGTGAGGTTGGTGGTGGCGATGAGGAGGAGGAGGTTCGTCAAATCGACTTCTGGAGAATATAAGGAACAATGATCCTCGTGCAGAATTCAAAATCCGAACCTTGAGGGACGAAACTAAATCCAGTTAAAGTCTTTATTCTACAACAGTCGACGTTGTTGTATGGCGGTGGGCTGTGAGAAAGCATCGGAGGGAATCGAAAGTGGCATCACGTTACCATTCTTTCAAAGTCCCAGTGTTCAGGGTTGTTAATCGTCTCATTTCTGTCAATTTCGTCATTGGATTCTTAGTTCTGGTTCCTGCTGATTTGCTATTATATGCAATCGATCTCTCGTTAACCCGCTCATCAAACATTCACCACCAGGTAAAATAATCGACAACGAACGGATGCGACGGCGACGGCGAAAGTTCGAATTTTCTTGAATTCTAAATAAATAACTAATTCCCTAACCATATAAAATTTACTGTCAGATCAATTTATTATCAGATAATCCCGAATATTATCTTGGCAATTATCTGATAGGCTGTTTAATGTGATCTCACTGATAATATATCGATCTGGAGCAGCAGCAGAGCAACAGCAGCACCAGCAGCAGCAAACGGAGAAACGAAATTTGATTGTAAGCAGAAGATTGAGATTCTCTAAGAGAGAATAATTGAGAAACGACGATGTTTATTGGTTTCAGATGATTGAAAGAGTTAACAACCCTAACTGAGAGACAGAGGCGAGGGCTAGAGATGACAATTCAAGAATTATTAGCTGTAAACTGTCTTTATTGCCATGTCTCCCCACCTCCATCATAGTGATGGTTGTAGTAACGTAGGCTCTCGTTGTTAAGTTGATGTCATCATCCACACTGATAACTATGTGGCAACAGTTATTTGGTTGGTCGACACGTTAGAAATAGTAGCTAAGTTTCCCGAAGGTCATAAGAAAAAGAAAGGGATCTTTTTTAAAACGGGGGCCACATTTTTCATTAATGTTTTACGTAGTGTTTTTGGTACCGAAAGACTTTCAAACTTCGTATACTTATCTATTTTGTGTTATAGAACAGAAAAATATTTTTGTATTCGAATCTATTTCATGTAAAAAATTGTCTTATTTCGATCATTTCAACCAATCACTGACAAGTATTCAGTTGTTTATATTTACTCCTTTGGCTGATTAAGCCATAGCTTCGTTTTATTTGCTTTTTTCATTTTAAATTTGCTTTTTTCATTTTCTTTTTTTTTCTTCATTTTATTTGCTTTTTTCCTTTTAAATTTGCTGTTTTACCCTAACCCTAACCCTATCACCGATAGAATTGTTTCAGAATCGTTTGTTTATGTAGTCGGCACTTAATGTATATCGGCTGAATGGACGTCAGTGATTGGCTGAAATTACAGAAATACGACAACTTTAACATGGAATAACTTAGGGATTTCTTTTTTTATTTAAGAAGACTAAGAGAAAAAGATGTTTTATATGACACATTCTACCAGTGTTCCAAGTTTCAAAGTGTTTCGTTAATGAAAAATGTGGCCCCCGTTTTAAAAAAGATCCAAAGAAAGGTTAGATAATGTAATGCAACACACCCTAAAAGAGGACGGAGGGGAGGGCGTGGTTGAAATGATGTTATTAAGCCCCGACCAAGGGTTAAACAACAACGTACAGCATGTTAGATTGAGGAAAGTTGGGAAGAAGGCTTAGTTCTTGGTGATAGACAAAACACACTGCTCACGTTACTGACTTTGGAGTAATTCAGACGGAGGCTTCTCTCCCAGAAACTGGGACCAACTTGGACCAAGTTCTCTGTTTTAAAGAAAACACAAACTCTCAATGCGCTGTTCGCAACAATATCACGGCCAGAATTAGTATTTCGTAGAGAATATCACTGAAAATTATTTGTAGACATTTGTAGCCGTCCACGTAACACCAGCAAACATGTTGGAGGGTCGACCCCTAAAACAGCAAGTGGCCCCTTGGAAGGCAGTTTCCGAAAGTTGCAAGCAACATCTTGAAAGGTCGACCGCTAAAACAGCAAGTGGCCCCTTGGAAGGCCGCCACTTCAACTGACAAACATATTTAAAGACCGCCACCTCAACCATCAAGCGATACTTTGGAAGGTCAACTCCTGAACAACAAGCGACACCGTTAAAGCCAACCCCTAAACAGCAGACGATCTGCCAATCCAACATTATCTCAATAGTTGTTCTTAAGTGATCGATACGCTTGATCTTCAAATGCTTCCCACGTGGCCACTAACTTTATATCCAATCACCTTGCAATATTTGGGTGCACCACTCAGTAACAACCTCGATGTCTTGCTTTCATTTCCGTCCTTTTCCTCACAAAATCAAACCCAAACTCATTAAAATGACACTTGACTGCAAACATCAGTGGAGTCAGTAGCGAGGTTCGAACACCAACCTCTAGAGTAGTTATCATTGCCACATTCAACATCGGCCTAGCTCTTTCAGCAAAGAAGATCTTTAGAGGAAGTCCGTAGTCGTACATGCGCGCTTCAAGTCCACTCCACTGCAGCTATATACAATCAAGAATGAGAGTTGCTGGTGGGAGGAAACTAGGATTAAAATATCCAAAAGTTAATGAAGAATCTACGGAATTGAGAGAACTAAATTTACTTTAATTATATGACCTATGGGAGAAGATAAGGTATTGTTTTAAATGCGTAATGGATTAGGATTAAAGTTGTGTTAAGAAGACGTTTAATATAAATGGATTTGTAATATTATTCTAGCAAGATGTAAATTATATGTATTGAATAAAAGCTATTTCAAATACCTTCTACAACAAAGTCTAAGATTTGTTTAGGAGAAAATTCGCGTGAAGCTGAAACGAAAATTAAATTTGAGTTTCAAAAGGTTGCATGCCAACCTCTAAACGACTTATGACAAACAAAATATTCATTCTAATTGCAATTAATAAATTGAGGAAAATATGAACGCTTTTTAGAATGATCGAAGGAAGAAGACGAAAAAGTTAGAAGTCAGTGATAACGTTTTTGTCTACTCAAATATGGTTATACAATAGCAACAGACAAACAATGGCTGTTTCGTCACTAATTCAATTTTGAATTTATATGAAGAAAAAAATTAATTAAAGAATTTAGCATTAATATTCATTATTAATGCTAAAAATTGCCAGCAAATTAAACAAAGACGCAGTCGAACCATCTGTAACAAAGATTTCTATTTCATATTTAAAGACCACAAACTAATTTCACCAATCACGTTTCGTTCAGACTCATTAATTATTCAAAAGCAGATAGGAGAACCATCAATATATATATATATATATATATATATATATATATATATATATATATACTTTAAACGCTATCATTGCCCCGCGAGTCCCTGCTTAACTCACATCTACCTCTGCCGAATGATATAAACTCAGTCAGCCAATGATGTAAAACACTGCATCCATATAATGGCAGAGTTTCTTTTTGCTGCCGAACTTATTTACGTAAATTGCACACTTAAAAACACATAGACATCCTCTAAACTTGTAGGACAAGTGCATTCGGATTAAGAAGTAATGTGCCTTTCCAGGTTTATATGGGCTCAAAGGATTTAATTGAAGTCAGGGATATTGTTTACTTATACATTTTAAACACTCTAGAGAGCGCATTCTCATGCATCTCAAGAGATTTATATCGAGACGACGGCTTGTTATCATTATTCAACTTTAATTCTCAAACTATTGATAGATTTTGCTGAAACATCCATATTCTTTTCAAAACTTCATGTTCCTCAGTTATAAAACTATTAATTTTCTTTATATTACTTTTAAACTAGAAACGTCTAAATATAACAGCAAATGAAAAGTTACAATACATTTATTAATAATCCAATCACCTCAAATTTTAACAGTTTTCAGTTTTAAAAAAAACATTCTTAGGATATTCTCTTATGAACAGATTTTCGACAATGCATTTCGTTATTGTAGTGAAACACTTACTAAAAGGAATTACATAGCAAACGTAGAATATTAATCTAATACCTGTTAAGCGTAGAAAGATATCGTTTGGTGTAACCCGCCGTTCAACTTAGGAATAGTAACATTTGTAGCTAAAATTGTTTACAAGCTCTTTCTGAAATATTTTCTGTATCAACACAGTCAAAGTAATATTAAAATCTAATATTCTACCACTCATAGTTTTGCACAAATATTAGTAAACTACTAAAACTATTAACAGTCTTCCTACCGTTTTCTACCGAACAAACTCCAACAACGTCCCTCTTGATGGAGACTGTAAGTCCAAACATTTGCTATTACAGCAAGGTTAACAGAAATCCGACCAAAGTTCCATATATAAGGATTAACGGCCTTTCATTTAAAACAAGATTTTTTCCATCATACATCAAATATGCATGATTTTATCATCATAAAAACCATAAAGGAAAAGCAGACACGTGGCCGTCGAAATGCTTTTGGAATTTATAGTCAGCCAGCACGTCTTTCAATGTATGATAAAAAAAACTTTATGTTTTACCAGAGCTTATCAATAAAAGTATAATCAGTTTTGCACCTCTGAGAGCTATGAAATTCTATCGTCCAACGTTCAACGACTAAACCACCATTAGAATTAGTTTCATGCTGGAGGCATAGAATTTTTAAAACATTGAATCATTTCAACCAATTATATTTCCAAAAGGTACTTCGTATGTGTTTGCGTATGTGTGTGTGTATGTGTGTGTGTATGTGTGTGTGTGTGTATGTGTGTATGTATGTGTGTATGTATGTATATGTGCAGATTTGTACGTTTTGTTTTATGTATGTATGTATGTATGTATGTATGTCATTAGTCAGTTTATTTCAAGATTAGAACCGGTTTCTAACCTAGATCCAAGGCTCCTTCATTGGAATTTCAACATCAACAACAGGGTATTTTTGTTTGTTTGTATGTATGTATGTATGTATGTATGTGGAGGCGCAATGGCCCAGTGGTTAGGGCAGCGGACTCGCGGTCATAGGATCGCGGTTTCGATTCCCAGACCGGGCGTTGTGAGTGTTTATTGAGCGAAAACACCTAAAGCTCCACGAGGCTCCAACAGGGGATGGTGGCGAACCCTGCTGTACTCTTTCACCACAACTTTATTTCACTCTTACTTCCTGTTTCTGTTGTGCCTGTAATTCAAAGGGTCAGCCTTGTCACACTGTGTCACGCTGAATATCCCCTGGAAAGTTTCACAAATCTTTACAGTTCCAGTGACGGATTGGATCTGTAGCCTTCAAATTAACTTTCTCCTTTCTGGTTTTGAGGAGCCTAATTTCTCAAGATTGGTGTTAAAGCGGTGTGTTACATATCCCAGTAGCCTTATAATTACAGGTATAAACTTGAACTTGTAATCTGGATAGAGTAAGTGTAGATGTCTTAATTGTTCAGCGTAGATGTTCTCTTTATCACTGATCTTCAGCTTTATGTTAACATCCGCTGTGCAGCTAATTTCCACAACTGTGCACAGTTTTTCTTTTCGCTCCCAAATCATTATATCAGGTCTATTGTATTTACATTTTATTGAAGTTTTCACTGGAACATTCCACCAGTATTCCTTTTTATTATGAGTGGCTATGGCCTCTACCATACTGTGGGTTCTTATTTCTTTGTTCTTAGGGATATCTTTCTGCAGATTTCATTATAGAGTGTCCTAGCTACTACGCCATGTCTCATCGGTAGATAATACCGTGATGACATTTTTGGACAACTGCTTATGATGTGGGTGATATCTTCAGTGTGAACTCTACAAAGACTGCATCGGTCGTCACGTTTTACGGCTCTTCTTGCATCTCTATCCCTTTTGTGCACCAGGTACTTGCTTGATATTTCCTATTGCTGGATTGCAAACACATACCCTTCAAAGTGGGAGGTAGTAATCCGGCTATTGGTCCATGATAAACTGCTTTGATGATCGAACGTTACTATCATCACAGAGCTTTCTATTATGTATGTATTATGTATGTATTATGTGTGTGTGTATGTCTGTGTGTATGTGTATGTCTGTGTGTATGTGTCTGTCTGTCTGCCTGCCTGCGTGTGTACACATGCATAAAATCTGAAATGAAATAGATTTAATAAAGCAAAATGTTCAATAGATTCACTGTTACTATTTTGTTTTAAATATAGACAAAAATTAATTTAGAAGACGGTGGCTGTGGCGGCGGCTGCGGCGGCGGCCACCGTCGACAGCAAGAATGATGTTCGTATCGAAATAATACCGTTTTCAGAATAGTGTGGAATTTATGATCGATAATGTAAAGGTTATGGAGAAAAAATGGAGTCAGTCATTGGGGACACTGAACCCAGACCCCAAAAATGTTTGACTTCAAAAGCATTGGATCTCTGGGTCAACCATTCGTCTCATTGATTAAATTATCCACAATAATGCTAAAACATAAAAATTAAAATATGTAACAAATTCTACAAAAACAATTTCTCTGTCTGTGGTGAGGATAAAGAGAGATTGATATTAAATTAACTGAAGTTGACTGAGGTAATTTCAAGGGAGATAACCCCCAATATATCATCCTTGATCTAACTTTTAATACACTTTTTGTGTGATTAATCCTGTCTTCTTCTCCTGTTGTTCCGACAGACAAACAGTCTGTTATGTTGGATTAGTTCACAAGAACCATGCTAAGTTTCGCTTGAGTTAACAGGTATTTTACTCACCACCATACTGGGGACAACCAGTGACTTCCAGGAAAGTCTGGATGGCGACCAAGGAAGGTTGGATATTCTTCGGAGACAGTGGGCCCGTTCTATAAAATCTGGATACCAATGCTGGAAGAAAGCAGAAGGATAAAAACTCCTCGACCATAAACCAATTCTGAGCCATTTCACTTCTGAGTGGTAAATCTTCTTCTGTATTGCTCCCAAAAGGATGGCCTCGTACATAATAACTGAGAATGGATACATAAACAGCTCTAACCAGAAAGGTGTTGTTCCAAGTCTCTCTAGATATCTGAAACACACCGGAGTTCTGAGCCAGATGATCCAAGAGGCCAAAAGAAACAAAGGTGACTTGACAGTGGTCTGGTTAGATTTGGTAAATTCATACGGATCAGTTCTTCAATGAAGAAATCTACAAGTATGATTGCCATACTCCAAGAAATCTAGGAGTATGGTGATCAAGAGAAGCAAATTAACAAATAGAATCAAGTTGCAAGTGCAAGGAGAGGCTATTCCATCAACAGAGGTAAACAAATACATCGAAAGGGGGTTGGGTATCCATCCAAGTTTCAGTTAAATAGACTGGTGCATAAGATTTGGACAATTCCAACTTTCTCTGTCATCCGTATTGGAGGAATTCAAGGTCGTAATGATGTACAGAGAGTCCCAGGATGAGCGTGTCAGACATGTAAGTATCATAACAAGTTCCGGTGGAAAATGGGTGACCAGTACCAGAGATGCAGAGACTGAAAATATGCTGAAGCTATGCGACATTATTGGAATTATCAGGTCATCCCATAAGTTCTGTCCAAATTTTGAATAAAGAAAACAAGTGATCAAATGTTATATTTAATTGAAATTTAATCATCAATGTACTTTGCCTGATTATCTATGAATTCCTTCCGTCTATTTACAAGCTTTTGAATCCCATCAATGTAAAACTCTTTTGGTTTCAAAGCGAAGAACTCTGAAATGTCAGTTTCGACTTCCTCCTGGTTTGCAAAAGTTATGTCCCCCAAATGATTCTGTAAACTTCGAAATAAATGGTGGTCTGAAGGAGCAAGGTTGGGAGAATAAGGTGGATGAGGAATTTTTTCCCAACCAAGCTCTTCGATCTTCTGTGATGTGATCTTTACAGTGTGGGATTGCGCATTGTCCAGATGAAACATCACTCTTTTTCGATTCACTAAAGCGGGTCTTTTTTTCTTCAAAGTTTGGTTCAAATGCTCTAATGACAGACAGTAGACTTGAGCATTGATTGTTGCATTAGGTGGTAACAATTCAAAGTGAATTACTCCTTTGCAATCCCACCAGATAGAGAGAAGAACCTTTTTCTCCGTGAAGTTCCCTTCTCGGTTGTGGTTGAGCTTTTTCCCTTTTATCAAGCCACTGTTTACGACGTTTGACATTTCGATAGAAGATCCATTTTTCGTCTCCAGTCACAAGTCTATCCAAAAAGGGCGAAATGAGTTCGCGAGAATGGAGAGAAGAGCAGATGTCAACTCGGGATTTGCAGCTGCTTTCAGACAATTCATGAGGCGCCCATTTTCCAAGTTTAGGAACCTTTCCAAGTTGTTGAAGATGACAATGAACAGTTGTATGGTTTGAACTAAGCTTTATTGTCAATTCTTCAACTGATAATGCAGGATTTTCTCCAAGTAACGCCTCAAGGAGCTTATCATCAAACTCAACTGGACGTCCTGTTTGATCTTCATCTTCAAGGCTGAAATCTCCACTTCTGAATTTTGCAAACCATCTTCTGCAAGTTCTTTCATTCAAGCATTCTTTCCCATGAACTGAGTGTATGTTTCGAGTCGCTTCGGCTGCAGAGTTTCCTTTTTTGTACTCATAAAGCATTATGTGTCTCAAATGCTCTTTGGATACTTCTATGTTAGAAAGGGTTTTAATCAAAGACGTTTTAATTCTATTATTCTGTAAAATAATATTTAATTAGCTTAAATGTACACAAATGCATAAAAATAATTTTAAATTCCAATGGACATTCTCAAATACTATTAAATTTCATTCAATTTTTAAAAAAGTAAAATCGGACAGAACTTATGGGATGACCTGATACATGCAGAGCCTCAGTTCTTGCCATTTCCAACTATGGAAGAAGGCAGATATCAAAGAGAGGAGGACAGAAGTAGGCACAAAGAGGATGAAAGAAGAATGGCATGTGCTGTGGAACTGGTATCTCAGGGAGCCAAGACTAAATGGACAGATTTGTGGAGACATGGGGGTCACATGAACAGATTTGTGGAGACATGGGGGTCACATGGACAGATTTGTGGAGACATGGGGGTCACATGGACAGATTTGTGGAGACATGGGGGTCACATGGACAGATTTGTGGAGACATGGGGGTTGTATGGACAGATTTGTGGAGACATGGGGGTCACATGGACAGATTTGTGGAGACTGGGAAGCTTTCCTGTACCTCCTTCCTGTTTGACACACTCCCAGCACCAACAAACCAGCACAGGTAGCATCTGAGGAGGAACCAGCTGTGTAGACTTTGTGGAGGAAGGAGTACCTCGGAATATTTCTTGTCAGGGTGAAATATCACTTACTCAAAGACATCACAAGTGGTGCCGTGTTAAGGTGCTTGTAATACTCGCTCACTCCCTGGAACTGGAAAGGCTCAAGAAACACCATAAGCAGAGGACAACAACACCAGCAATCAAATTCGTGAAAGGAGAAAAAACAGGAAAAAATGTTATAAGACGAATAATGATATTGTGCTCAGATAATAACTTTATAAACGAACAAAGAAAACATTGCAACAATTCCAAACCAAAGTGCAAAATGGAGAACTGTAACTTCAATTGTCCACGATGCAACATAAACCGTCTGTACCACAGTGTACTCAGGCGAAAACAGTAAATTCACAACAAAGAGTCAATGTATTTTTATTGTCATTTGGTAGAGTGCATAAAGTTATCTCCTCGGACGAATCGACGTAAGCTTAAATAATAAATGATATGGGGGGGGGTGAAAAACATGATAGAATCGTATCCACTGATTGGATGACAATAAAACAATGTTTTGTGTCAAGACAAATGGGGTTGTCTCATCTCCCTTTTCATTAAAAGATGAATAGTTGGTATATAAGTTTTATTTTGAGAGTTTACCTCTATGTATTCAGCAGGCTTTCGATTTCCACTGGACCATCGTAAATTTGACAAAGTAGTTTTATTTTGAGGGTTTACCTGTACGTATTCAGCAGATTCTCTATTCCAACTGAACCTACCGAAACTTTCTAATTGAGTTTGAATGTCTTGATTTTTCCTATTTCCTTGATCTTGATTCATAGATAGTGGTATTGACGGCTCTCTCTCTCCTCCATCTTAACTGGTTATGGTGCTGCTTTTGGAATTGACCAGGGAGTGCTTATCCAAATAAGTAATTATGAGGCTTTTGCACATTTCGAACATGTTTACACAAGAGATTCAATATCTTTGTCAAGTCCCCAAAAATAAATGTAGCTTCTTGCTAAAGCCTTCGTTCTTCATGTTCCTGGATGATGTTTGTGAAATTTGTTAACTACCAACTTTTTAAGACTGTTTGGAATAACAGTACGATTAGCCATCATTAAACAGTCATCAACAACTGAGAGATAATCACACTTCCAACTGAACTGTTGCATATCTTTATCACAGACATATCTATGATATTTAATAACTTTTTGTAGAACAGGTTCGTTTAATGTTTCTTGTTTTACCAACTCTAAAATAACAGGTAAAAATCTGATTGAATCCATTGGCACTCGTTGCATCTCAGCTTCGATGTTCGTATTGGCAATTAGGACGTCTTCGGTCATTGCTGAGTATTCAGTTATTTGTAGTGAAAGATAATCAAAAGATAAAGTCGATACTTCAAATTAAATTACAGCCCAAAAGCAGAGTTGCCCAGCGCTGCAAACAATTCGCTGTATATACTGAGATTCCAGATTTTGAACCAAATATTTTCCAGAGTGGTTTATGGTCAGTTTGAAGAGGAAACATTCTACCATATATCATGCGATGGAATTTTTTTACTGCATAAACAAGTGCCACTGCTTCCTTTTCTATTTGTGAACATTTCTTTTCAACTCTTGATAGACTTTTTGAAGTAGGCATAACTGGTTAATGTGACCCATCCACCATTTTATGCTAGACTACTGCTCCTATTCCATAATCTGATGCATCTACAGCAACGATAATTTCTTTATTTGGTTACAGCAACGATAACCTCTTTATCCGTGTGTGTTTTTGTGTGCGTGCGTATGTCTGTTTGTATGTATGCATGTATGTATATGTGAGTGTACTTATATTTATCCAAGTGAGTCTGTAGATATTCACGAAAGGATATGCCTGTATGTAAATCTTCAGTAGGCATGTACAGAGTGTAATAAATAAATGTGAGAACATGCAAACTAAGTTTGTATTTAGATGTGTATGTGTATAAACTGTGCATGCATGAATGACACTACATTCCAGTTAAGACGTGCTTTTAGTAAAAAGCAAGCTGGGGAGCAATGAAATTATGCTCTTGATCTAGAATAGACAGCTCTGTCTTGGCTGCCTGACTACAAGAGTGTGTGATCAAAGCTACGAGCTGTATGTCACAATTTAATTGAGCTGTCTGACTATAAGGTCTTGATCAAAGTTGCTGTGTTACTGTTTAAATTTTGGACCATCATATAACTGTCAGCTGTCTGATCAATGGTGAGCTGAACCAGCTGTCAGAAATGTTATGTGAGCTGCAGGCTGCTGTAATGTATATATATATATATATATATAATGTAATGTATATATATATATATATATATATATATATAATGTAATGTATATATATATATATATATATATATATATATAATGTAATGTATATATATATATATATATATATATATATATATATATATATATATATATATATATATATATATATATATATATATAAACTAAGATTGAGACACCTGACGACTATTGGCGATTTTTAACTGAACAAAATTTATTCAGATATAAATATTTAAATATATCTCATCACTAAAGATGAAGTTAATAATCTGTAAAACGTTTAATCAGGGAAAGAAGGGAGTATTTCTTTAGATATGTGGTCACAATGGTCAAATAGAATGAAATATATCTAGAAAAAGAAATCGGGTTGCTTTGGGGAGGCATATTTCTACAGAATTTGTATTTTTATCGAATAGATTTTATGTTTTGTTTGTCTGAAAGAAGGAAGGACAAAAGACTACATAAATTTGAACCAAAAGCCAAATTAACGGATTCTACTTTGAGAATCAGACAATGACAACTGGAATGACTGACCTATATATGAGAGTGAATTATATTCAAAATCCTGAAAACTATATATACTGACCAACAGCTTCATCTCAGACTAGTTCCAGTGGAACCATGTCAGTGACCAGGTTGCAGTTAGTGTGAAGAAAATGTTGACACAAAACAAATAATTAAGAGAAGTTAACAGTTTTTGCATATTTTTGAATCACTGATATGTATCTTCCACGCCGTAATTGCTATTACATATTGGTTTTCGTGAAATTAATTTTATTTTCGTAAAAGCCATAAGTTGCCAAGTTACTTGGAAGACAAAAAAATGACAAAAACTTTTAAAAAGTCAATTTCGATAGCAAAAAAAAAATTACTTGGTGAATCATTGTTTTGGAATATTTGAACTTTGAATCAGTAGAACATAGTCAGCTGTCATTAATTAGTGGATATAGTTATGAGAATATAAGATTTCTCTTATTAGAACAAGGTCAAGGTTGCATATTTGTATCAATCCTACATTTTTTACTGGTATATTTTTGTTATCAATTGTACGTAGGACTAAAGAATCCAGAATCCAGGTAAAAGGAAAAATCACTGATGTTGCGATTAGCCGCTCGACTGAATAAAAATCCATTATATGCAGAAGTAGTAGTACTAGGTTAACGCATCCATAAAGGATTTGAGTCCCAAACGAATTCATAGTTAATTTACCTTTAGCATTTTTTATGTATCAAATATGATATACAAATAACTATTTTAGTCTAATACTGCTTTTGTTGCATAGAACGGTTTTTTTCCCTCTCTAATTTGCATTTAGTTTCTGCTTCTGGATTTCAAAGTATGTTCTGTGGTAGAGGTAACCCATTCTCTTACTCGTCTCTCCAGAAGTCTTGCATTATATTTGAATGAATACACCGTGGTCACCTTTGTCTAATGACATCAGAATCGTTACGCATACATCACCCACCACAACTATTACACAATCTAGTATTTTCTGGAATTACACAGCACATTATGTTTCTCCTTTTATCGACTCTGAAGCTTGTTATGTTGTGTATAGGTTGCATGAAAACAATTTTTCTACATTTACAAGAATTTCATGTTCAAACGAACCATTTCTTGAATACACTGCAATGAATTCTCCTCAACATCCCTTTTACTCTTCGTCCTAGTCTCACTAATCTCCTGCAATAACTTCCAAAAACCCTTTCGTTGTCACATCCTTGATATTCCACTGAGTCAATGATGGGAAAACTGAGAGGGTTTCTATGTCCGTCTACGACATTTTTAGCGAAAGTATGGGACAAACTGCCTGGTTATACTGACTTGTAAAGGACAGTTATGGACATAATACAGTACAAAGGAAGAAAGTAACATCTCAGTTGACTTCTATGTTTGGACAGCTTGTCACTTCTGAATCATTGCACCTCATCCCCGAGCATGTTTGACACAAAGTTTCATTGAAATAACGAGTAATCTACAGAACATAAGAAAATGATAATAATTAGGAGCCAGAGAGTGTAATGTATAGCAATAATAGGAAATATTTATTTTGTGATGTAATGTAAATGTGCACGTATTAGGGTTGGAATCAATACATATTAATTAGATATAATAAAGTATATCATTAAGGAAAACTATAAACATTTCATTTTCATCAGGAAATTTCTCGGTTATATCACAAATTCAAGTAGAAAAAACATGAAAGTAACTTGTTGTTTTCCCTTTAAATTCTGCCCTCACAGGGATGTGAAAATCATGGAACAACTCGAATGAAGAGTAGTAATTCTAAAGTGGTTATGTTATGCTGTACAGTTACCTCCCTTACAAAACATGGGAATGTTATCAAAATTCTATTACAGCGTACAAAGATATATCGTTGACCTAATGAGGTAGTCTTTATATTGTAACTCAGTCTACCCAAAATAGCAGTCAAATCCCGGTCAATATGATGAAGACAGAAAGGAAAGGACAGCACAGTTTCATTCTGCAATAAATAAACATTCTTTTTGTTAATGAAACTTACGTAAGATGATGTAACTAAATATCTTATGAACAAACTCTCATCATTTCTTTTATATTCTACATCCATTTCTATGGTGGGGGGCACATGCCTTAATGGTTAGGATGTTGCGAACGTGAGGTCATGGTTTCAATTGTTGGACCGGGTGGTGCGTTGTGTTCTTGAGCAGAATACTTCATCTCACATTGCTCTGCAATCATTGAGACAATGCAGCTGAAATTACTATCATTTCTGAAGAAACCTGACACAAAAATCAGTAAACCAGCCATTTTATCAACTGAATAAAATGCCAAGAATCCTTCCAGCCTACCACTGGTTATCAAAGGAAAAATATCATGTTTTTATTCACTCAGAGACTCGACTTCCATTCATTCAGGATTCTGCTACATTACTGACAATCCTTACCGGGAAATCCTCGGAAAAGACTGGAATGAGAAATTTGGGTTATGACGCCACAAAGTAAAGTAACACACACTCTTTAAAACAGGACTGGTTGTGTTGATGTTGAACAGGTTACATACAGCAACCGCATGGGAAATTGTGTTGATGTTGAACAGGTTACATACACCAACCGCATGGGAAATTGTGTTGATGTTGAACAGGTTATATACACCAACCGTTGGGAAATTGTGTTGATGTTGAACAGGTTACATACAGCAACCGCATGGGAAATTGTGTTGATGTTGAACAGGTTACATACACCAACCGCATGGGAAATTGTGTTGATGTTGAACAGGTTACATACAACAACTGTTGGGAAATTGTGTTGATGTTGAACAGGTTACATACACCAACCGCATGGGAAATTGTGTTGATGTTGAACAGGTTACATACACCAACCGCATGGGAAATTGTGTTGATGTTGAACAGGTTACATACACCAACCGCATGGGAAATTGTGTTGATGTTGAACAGGTTACATACACCAACCGTTGGGAAATTGTGTTGATGTTGAACAGGTTACATACACCAACCGCATGGGAAATTGTGTTGATGTTGAACAGGTTACATACACCAACCGTATGGGAAATTGTGTTGATGTTGAACAGGTTACATACACCAACCGTATGGGAAATTATGTTGATGTTGAACAGGTTACATACACCAACCGCATGGGAAATTGTGTTGATGTTGAACAGGTTACATATACCAACCGCATGGGAAACTGTGTTGATGTTGAACAGGTTACATACACCAACCGTTGGGAAATTGTGTTGATGTTGAACAGGTTACATACACCAACCGTTGGATGTTGCGAACGTGAGGTTACATACACCAACCGTTGGGAAATTGTGTTGGTGTTGAACAGGTTACATACACCAACCGCATGGGAAATTGTGTTGATGTTGAACAGGTTACATACACCAACCGCATGGGAAACTGTGTTGATGTTGAACAGGTTACATACACCAACCGTATGGGAAATTGTGTTGATGTTGAACAGGTTACATACACCAACCGTATGGGAAATTGTGTTGATGTTGAACAGGTTACATACACCAACCGTATGGGAAATTATGTTGATGTTGAACAGGTTACATAGACCAACCGCATGGGAAATTGTGTTGATGTTGAACAGGTTACATATACCAACCGCATGGGAAACTGTGTTGATGTTGAACAGGTTACATACACCAACCGCATGGGAAACTGTGTTGATGTTGAACAGGTTACATACACCAACCGCATGGGAAATTGTGTTGATGTTGAACAGGTTACATACACCAACCGCATGGGAAACTGTGTTGATGTTGAACAGGTTACATACACCAACCGCATGGGAAACTGTGTTGATGTTGAACAGGTTACATACACCAACCGCATGGGAAGCTGTATGCCTTTCCTATCACTCATTTTCCAGAGTGTTCTCAGTGCATTTTATCATGACACCAACACTAGGAAAGTTGTTATGTCCTCAACAAGACAAGACTAAAAGCTCTTCTTCACTCTATTCCATCTTCATTCAACCATCAATCACTTTATTGTGTATTGGGGGGGGGGGGGGGTATCTTGGCACTCAGTGGCACTAGAGAAGTTGCAGAGCCCTTGACAAATATAAATTCACTCACCTATATATGGGTAGGTGGATATTTTTTTCTGGAAGTACCAGTAGAAGCTGTCTCACTGAGGAGTCCAATAAGACTGGAACATGTCCAGGGTTGTCACTACTGCTTTGACCAGAATTAATAAAGTTCATTTTTTTTCTTCATTGTACCTGTAATTTTAATTAACACATATTGGTTCATTACATTAACTACGATAACAGTGACTTTGTACCACTTTACCATTTAACTCAGTAACAGAGTTGACACCAACACAGACATCGATAATGTTTCAATGTAGAGAGAAGTTTGCTTGCCAAATGTGTCCTGTTCTTAAGCAAATTACTCTCTGAAATTCATGTCTTGCCAAATAACATTAACAAGAGGTAAAAAAAAAAAACAGTGTATTCAGATATCAAAAGTTTATTTTTACAGAATCATTGGCTCGTAACCAGCACACATACACAATATTTTATTTTATTTATTTATATATATATATATATATATGTGTGTGTGTGTGTGTGTGTGTGTGTATGTATGTATCGTTTCGTTTCATTTCATTACATTTCATTTCTTCCATGCCAGCTGCTCTAGATTATTTTCATAAAACATTGTAAACTGAATTCAGCATCTTCTAGTTTCATTTAAATGAAGTGCGCTGAACCACACCAAAACAAAACCCAACTATGTGTGTAATTACATATAGGGAGGTACATCATTATATTATCATCTAATATTATATATCTGTATGAGTGAGTATTATATACATGGGAGGGAGATATAGTCATAATAGTAGTCTAACTAGAAACAAGTTAATTATCTGTTCCATGAAATAATACGACCAATATAAAGCTAAAGTATAATTTTTATATTCATTATTGATATTCTGTTGACACTGCTGAATTCCTTAATGGCCATGTCAAATAGTTCCAAGACTAACAGCAAATGTAGGACTTAGAACAATTACAATTGACGTTGTATTCATTAATAAATGCCTTGTCATTTGGGTCTTGTTCTTGCTGACATGGATGGGGGGGTAGAGATTTCACAAATATAAAACATTGCGATGTATCTTCGGAGTAATTTTCTTTTCACAGCTGAAGTGAGACAGACAGACAGACAGACAGACAGACAGACAGAAGAGCAGCTGTTGTAAATTGATCCCCGTAAGACAAAGCAGTCTGCAGCCAGACTCTTCGTGATTTTGGTCTGTCAAGAAAAAAGAAAATATGATGTGTGACAATGCCAAGAGATTGCTTATTTCATTCCATGATTCTTTACTGAATGGCAAGAAATTATATTAAGAACGTTAACAAAGAACACACACACAATAAACATTTCCCTCATCCCTACAAAAGCTCAACTTTAAAGAGAACAAGGCTGTGGTTAACTAAAGTATTTATTTCAATAAACAGGACTAGTAATAATGGCAGAAAGGGTGTAGTTTTAGGGGGTGGAGTTACTTGAAACCATCAACCCCATTATTTGACAGATACTTCCTTTTGTCAATCCCAGAGAAATGAAAAAGTAAAGCTGATCTCAGTGGAATTGCAATGAAGAATGGACGGAGCTGGAAAAAACCCAAGCTTTTCTTTTTTTTTTTGGTGCAGTGGTGAGGTTTAATGCTCCAACGACTCTGTCAACCCACCGAATTTAATAGTAATAATTGCTTCTAACACTGATACAAAGCCGGAAGTTTTGAGGGGAAAGGATATTCGTTTAGATCAAACCTTGGTTAGTATTTTATTTCAGTGACCCTGGAAGAATAAAAAAGACAAGTTCACCTTGACAGGAACTGAACTCAGGGTGGAGGGTACTGTTACTAAACGTTGTCCAATACTAATGATTCTACCAATCTACCTTCCTTTGACCACTCAAATATATACAAAATGCTTTCTATAAACATACAGGTGTGTACATACACAACAAAGAGGGGGGGGGGGACCCATCAAACAAAACATTTAAAAATTATAGACACAATATAATAGAAAGACAACCAGAAAAGTTGTGGGCATTTTCAGTGAGGAAGGGTGAGAGAGCAGCTGAAGACCCTCAATCATCACCTGCTGCTGCTGCTGCCCCTGCCCCAGATTCGTGCCCTCTCTGCCCTCTCCAGTATTATGAAAGAATGACAGAAAAGAAGTACAAGAACTGGTCTGTAACTGACAAAGCAACTCGAAGAGCTGGAAATAGCGATAAGCAAAATGTAGGGGCTGGAAGCAGAGACAATTCCTATAAAAGGGGCTTTGGGAGGGACATAAATATCTGTACACAAATTGGTGCAGGCATGGCTTAGTCAGATGGCTTCAGGTTCAATCCCACTGCATGGTAGCTAGAACAAGTTTCTTCTACTATAGCCCCAGGTCAACCAATGCTTTGTGAGTGAATCTGGTAAATGGAAACTGTATAGAAGCCCATCGTATACATGCGTGTACATCTTTTTGCTTTGACTTTGCAGAACAGATGTAAGTGAGCATCACTGTCGTACAAGCGGTGGCCTTCATTTCCAATCTACCTTGAAAAACATGTCTAGCCAAGGGGTGGGGAAATATTACCTTCCTTGGAAACAGGTGAGGGTTGGCAACAGAGAGAGCCTCCAGCCATAAAATAATCCACCTTAATAAATTCTGACCCATGCAAGTATGGAAAAATGAACGGTAAAAGGATGATGATGAAATACATAACAAAATCCCAAGACTTAGACAACATACAGGAAACATCATTACTAAGTATCACATTGATAGACTAGTGTGAATAGAAAATACAGGAGTCCAAGGCCCACAAAGCTGTGTTCAGTAACAAATTGAAAATTAAGTGTACTCAGTAATATTGTTTCTATTTAAGGAATAAGATCAGTAATTTTGAGGGAAGAATGTCTTTTTAGTCAATCAACTCCAGTACGTAACTGGTATTTTAGTTTATCAATCCTGAAAAGATGAAAAACAAAGATAACCTTTGCAAGATTTAAACTCGGAATGTAAAGAGACAAAAGAAATACAGTGAGGCATTTCGTCTGATGCTCTACCAATAGGAACAAGACAAAGGAAATTCTTCAAAGTGGTATACAATCAGGCAACCCAAAAATATGACTGGTACATATTCTTTTGGCTACAGAAGGATATGACAAGGTGGTTAAATGTCCCCTTCACAACTTTAGTTTTTGCTTTGAACACTTTGCACAGTATTTTGGGTAAGATGCTTTTTAGCCTAACCTTAGGACAATGTAAATTTTGTCAGTGGAATTTGAACCAGTCTGGTCGGAGGTCAAAGAGAAGAACCATTCCTATTCTTGCTGGACTTAATCCATTGGCCAGTTTAAAAGCCGGCACCAACACCACCACCTCATCGGTGGGTGTCTGTAACAGAGCTCAGTCTGAAGATAACTTGCTGCCTTCTGCATTTAGATAAAGTCACATACATACACAGCATAACTGTGGAAGCATCAAGAAATATCTAAGTTTTATTAACGATGTAATAATATATTAGGTTAACGACTGCTTGGAGGGAAAAGAAGCAGGAAGTTGGCTGCGGAACATAAACCAAATATCTTCTGCATCTGCAGGCAGCTTTTTTGCCTTTTGCCTCCCAAGGGATCAACGCTATCATATACAGCAGAATTTGCCTCATTAACACACACACACACACACACACACACACACACACATATATACATACAGATGTATGTGTGTATGTGTGTGTGTGTGTGTGTGTGTATACACATAAATGAAGAGCAATTCTACATTGGAGTAAAATGTAGGCTGTAAATGCAGAGAACGTGCAAAAACTAGAAATAAATTAAGGGTGCATGCTCTGCTGGATGTGCAACACCAATGTGCACAGTGACAAAGAGAGAAAAACCGGGTGTAGGAGGCATCAAAAGTAGTGTGATGTGATGTGTATAGATGAAGAGAGTTGCAGAAAGAAGAACTGGTCACTAAATGTTGATGGAACCTGTAGGAGTGAGTTTCAGGAAGAAGCTATCAGACAAAGGAGTGAAAACCAATGTCAGGAGGTTATTGAACCTCACCAAAAGAGATGACAAAAGACTGAGAGGATTCGTCAAAACCCCATGCTTGACAAAAATCTCATCTACCTTCCCAGCAACTCTCCAACATCAATCCCCTCTTCACTATTCTCTGCAACTATTTCCTCCTCAGCTGCTGTAATTATACGACAGCAGAGTTGCACCTATTCCACTCTTCTGCGCTACCAATATTCCCCCTTCTTGCGACCACTTCTTTTCTCACCCACTTTGCACTCACATCATCATCATCATCTATTGAACACCCCTTTTCCTTGAACACTCCCATGTCCACTATCAAAATCCTTTTTTATTGTAACCCACTACATCCACCCTGTGTGCCTCTAATCTCTGGGGTTTTTTGGTTTTTCTTTTATTCAGTCTTACTCCTGTCCCCACCACACTTCACATCGTCTTCCTATTCCACTGTTGTTCTCCAGTTCATCTTCTTTTCCTTAACCTCCTGCTATTTTCCTTCACTTACCCCCACAAACTGAGATGCATCATTGTCTACACCTCCACCCATGTTCCCCATTCACTTCTATTCTCATCTCTAATCATTTGTCAATCTCCTTTCACAATCTCAGGAACCTACAAATCTAGCCATCTTCATTTCTCTACTTTTTCTTATAGCCACCACCACCACCACCCCACAATACCTTATCACCCCCATTTTGTCTCCCTTTCCTGCTGGGATAGTCCTGTACCTCTTCTACGGCCGAAACACTTATTCCTGTCCATCTATCATAGGTTAACCTCTCAATGCCTGGCATAAAGCCACTGCTCTCGACATTGCACCTCCACTCAGTCCCCTGCTTCATAAGATCCTATCAAACCATCTAACCTACAGTCGCTTGGAAAACAGATGGATTATGATGATTATGGACACACGGACACACACACACAAACATACCAGTGTGTTTACTGGCATGTCATCTCCTTTGAGTCAAAATGTAACTTAGCAATTTGAGAAACAGGATCAATAGATAAGTTCCAAACTGAAGTACTGAGGTCAATGTGATTATGTAAAACTCTTGAAAATGGCACTATGCTCCAGCATAGCCGCAACCCAATAACTGAAACCCATAAAAAAAATTAAAAAAGCAAACACAAGAATAAATTGAAGTCCAACTATAAACAATAACTCTACCAACATGCTCATATCAACACTGTTGTTGTTGTTGTTGTTGTTTTATTGCTATCATCACTATTATTATTATTATTATTATTATTATTATTATTATTACTATTATTATTATTATTATTATTATTATTATTGCTGTTGTTATCACTATTATTATTATTATTATTATTATTATTATTATTATTATTCTCTGTCAATATCAGCAGAGAAATTCGTTGCCTGACTGGCCTTCGTAGGATTTTCGAGTGAGATCGTTGCCAGTGCCCCTGGACTGGCTCTTGTGCGGGTGGCACATAAAATACACCATTTTGAGCGTGGCCGTTGCCAGTACCGCCTGACTGGCCTTCGTGCGGGTGACACGTAAAAGCACCCACTACACTCTCTGAGTGGTTGGCGTTAGGAAGGGCATCCAGCTGTAGAAACTCTGCCAAATCAGATTGGAACCTGGTGTAGCCATCCGGTTTCACCAGTCCTCAGGCAAATCGTCCAACCCATGCTAGCATGGAAAGCGGACGTTAAACGATGATGATGATTTGCTGTATGCAAAAAGTAAACTAGTGACAGTTGTGCGAAAACTTTTGATTATCATTGACTCAAAATATTGTCACTGATTAAATAACGAAATTATGAAAAAATAAGCTTGAATTATTTGTGATACAATAAAATAATGATATCCCAATAAAATGATGTCTATTAATATTGAAACTTTATTAGTTGTTGTTAAAAACACAGGCATTTCCCAGAGAGGCAAACAAGATAAATATTAGATTAAGACTATAATTAAAACAGCAAAGCGAAATTAACATGTATCGTGGGTGAACATTTGTAGGAGCTGGTAAACAGGGTCAGAAGGGCTACAATGACATTGTAAACCAAAGCAGAAACACTTCAAAGGATTATATACAAACTGACCAAACTGATGGTGGCTTATAGCAAAAACAAATATAAACAAAGGTTTAATGGTATGGAAGACTTGTACATAGGTTAAATGACATATGCTTTATGATAAAACCATATTTTTAATGGCATGAAAGACATTGACATGGGTTTAATTGCATATATGTTTAATGGGATGGTAGGCATAGACCAATAATTAATAGATATACATAACAGTATGACAAATACATGATTAATGGTATGGTGGAGATCTGTGTATGGCAACTCAGATATTATGTTTAATGACATGGTAAGCAGACGTATACTTAATGGTATGGTGGAGCAAACAGACGGTTAATTGGGTGGCATGAAAGACATTACCATAGGTTTAATGGTATAGCAGACAAACATTAATTGCTGATGGATGAGGACATTCATTTAATACCATAGAAGGTAATGGGCATATTTAATGGCATGAATATGTGTTTAACAGCATACTAGACAAAGTTTTGATGTTATGCCAAACAGATTAAATGTATTTCATGGCATGGTAAATGTAGCCATAGGTTTTTACAGGACCTAGAGAAAGGCAACAATGCCAATGAGCCTCCTCTTCAGCAACCCTAACCCAGCTGCACTGAAGTGGATTGTGCTCAAAGGTCAAACAACAGTGTTAAATTGAGGGCCAATTTAACTTTATCAACTCAAGATCAGTAACAACCCTTTCCAACTTTCATAAGGTTTTAGTTAAACTGAGGCTTGCTCAAGATTCTGCAGAATGGGACTGACACTAAAACAACATTTAATGGCCATCGTGAACAAGTAGATCAAATGGCATGGTGAACATACGACAGACATTTTAATAGAATGGAACATAAAATATTTGTACAACAACTGTGAAAAAAAAACCTAACCAAATGACACTTTAATATTACAGGAAATATACACAATGGTATAAGTGCATACATACATACTGGTATGGTAAATATACACACACAGTAGTATGGCAGATATACACACAATAATTACAGATGATGGAGAAGAGAGAAGAGTTTAGAGTCAGGGCTGAGTTGAAAGACAAAGAATGGGATAAGAAGAAGAAGAAGAAGGATATTAGCAGTTTGTCTTGACAAGAACAGAAAGTAGTAAAGAAATCTAAAACCTTTAGATTTCTTTCTCAAAATATTTTCTAATATCACACACCAATGTATGGTGGTCCAGTGAGAAAAAAAAGAGTGATTTAATATGAGAAGTAGTTAGACCAGTAGCATTTCGAGAGTGTATACTATTGTAAGAGAAGATGACGAAAAAGAGTAAATAGGCTTAAAACTGATGGAGACTGATAGAGTAAATAACTTTTAAATTCTCAATGATTGGAAATAAGAAATTAAATGCTAAAACAACATTTGAAAATAAATGAATAATAAAAACACAAGAAGTACATTCTTTCTCTACTTAAAAAGTCTTGGTTTTTCTCTGGACACAAATTAACTTTGATAACAAATTCAGCCAACGAACAAGATAATAGATAGTAAAAAAAAAATACACTAAACAAAAAATGGATACATAAGGTAAAAAGTTGCAACAAACTGCTTTTGCAGAATGGAAGTAAAATGGTGAAAAGAAAAGTATACAGACATATATATGTCATTATTAATTTAGACTCAAGAATGATTACTGCAGAAAAAAATGTTTAACAGACTTTTTAGAGGAAATTTAGGACCATGTGCATGCAAGCAAGTGCACACACACACACACACACACACACACACATGGAATATATGCTTCTGTGAGAGAGAGAGAGAGAGAGAGAGAGAGAGAGAGAGAGAATGAAAGTGAGATATTGAGAAATAGAAAAAAAGAAAACAAAATCAGTCAGACAGGCAGCAGACAGAGAGGGGAGGTAATAAGTCCAAGAAAAAAAATAGAAAAAGTTATTATTGTGTTTGATATTCAATATTGAAAATAAATAGTCAACATGCCTTTTTTTTTTGCTCCCCATTATCTCAAATTTTTTTTCATAAATATAAAATTTCAGTCACTTATTTTGCAATTTATCTTTAAAAAAAAGCTCATATGATTCAATAAGAAGTTATAAAAAAAAAGCCAAGATAATTTAGAAAAAAAAATCTAAAACAAATCACAGATGTTGAAAACAAAAATAAAAAAGACATGCAATTAATAATTGGTATCAATAAGTAGATGGTATGTTAAAAACTTTCTTTTTCAAATTATATATACGCACACCAAACTGTAATCATTATATATGTGTGGTTGTGTGTGTGTGTGTCCCATCAATACTAACCAAAACCATTATATATAAGATGTTCCACCAATATTAACTAGATTTAACCATCTAATATGTGGGTGTGTGTGTTGTGTGTGTATAATGTTCCATATTGAGTCCATTTAACCCTTGTATATATATATATATATATATATATATATGTGTGTGTGTGTGTGTATATATATATATATTGCATATTATGTTCCATCAATATTAAATAGCAGGACTGCAAACTAACAGGGCCGCCACCACATCAGGATATTGGAAAGGAAGAAAGAAAGCAAAAAGGGTGCATTGGAGAAAGAGGGAGGGGGGGGGGGGGGGGGGTAAAGAGGGGGGGGGCTTCGTTGCAACTGTTTCCTTACTCAAGGCCAGCTTCTCAGGTTCGCTAGACGTGGTAAATTTGCGTATTCCTTTCGAAATGCCCTGGAAATAAAAAGAGTAAAAATGAAATGTCTTTGGAAACGGTTTTCTCTCCTATTGAATGAAAAGAAAATAAGAAATTCAATTATGTACAGCAAACATCTCAAAGAGTCTGTTAAATATGTCCTTTTCTCTCTTTCTCTCTCACACACACACTGGTTAGTCAATATATTTCTGATAGTGGTGGCGGTGGGAGGGAGAAAGGACAGTAAAAAATATCTGTGGCTGAGTGTTGGGTGAGTTGGTGCATACATATGTGGGCTTGGGTTACACAACCAGGAAAACAAGGCTGCGTGAAGACATGCTGTCCAAGAGACACATTCAACTCGTAGTGATGACTATGTCGAACATAAAGTGTGGGTGGGTGTGTGTGTGTGTGTGTGTCTCTCTCTCTCTCTCTCTCTCTCTCTCTCTTTCTCTCTCTCTCTCTCTCTGAGAGAAAATTCCATGTTGTTCTCAAGTTTAGAAAGTTCTTTTTCTCTCAATCAATATCTTCAGTTGTTGAGTTGGAAAATTTTACATTTCCTGAGTGAATGACATTGTGATTGTTAGGTTGGAAAACTTGTGAGTTTGGAGAACAGGGGGAAACCCACAGACTCAGATGATGAATGCAACTCTGACGCAACCAACCACCATGACCATCACCAACAACAACTACAGATAAACGAAACAATGGTGAAACATCAAGTCAAATGGAAAGTGAGGTGGCTGGTGGAGGGGCAGAACAGAAGACATTGTTTTGTGTCTTGTTCCATTCTCAACTGACTAAAACAGACGCAGGAGATGCTACAAAGGTAATGACCAATCTCCCTTCCTCTAGATTTAACAAGTAAACCCTACCCACCCACTACCTGTGTCTCAAGTTCTTGTTGGACATCACAAAATTATATTCAGTGGAAACCCTTCCTGATAGCAAACCCCACCTTGTTTCTAACAAAGGTAACGATTCCCATTGTCTATCGAGGCCCTGTGAAAACATGAATGGACATGCTTTCGCAAGGACCACCATTTATACGAACAGTAACACACACAAAGACAAGGTAGAATACACACACATACAAATGGTTTCTTCCAGCTTCCATATAGTAATTTTATTGACAAATGTTGGTCTAATACTCATTATCGTGACAGATAAACCAAGATAACTATTCTACAGACAGTAAACCATTTATATAACAAACAATTAAATTAGTCGTCATATGACCTTCATTTGCCAGGAGTTTTCAATGCTTTCTTGCCCCCAAAAAAAACAAATAAATAAGCTCTATGTTTACCAATCGATGTAACATCTAACAGACTTTAACCACAAGTTGTTGTTTTCTTCCTAATTCTACAAATTCTGTCCAAAGCTCTAATGAGTTTGTTAATTATTTATGGTCTGTGATATTTTCTTTGAGGTCAAAAATTAATTATTAACATCATGCTCATATGTATATATGCATGTGTATATCATATACATATATCTATCCATACACACACACCATCACCACTGCTGATGTTAAACTGTAGACCAAATGCCATCCAATTCCATTTCCATTACAGAGATAATAAGTGTATGAGGGTTGTACTGAAATTTATGCAAAAGTGGGCCTAATCTTTTTATTAACTAACAAAGATCCTTTCAATTCCACATTTTGTGAGAGTAAATCTCCCTCCATAGTAACTCTTCTTCCTGTTCTTCAGAAGCAACATGCCATCATTGTTGAGTTCTTGACAAAGAAGGGCTTCAGGTTGTCTGACATCCACAGAAGACCACAAGCTGTTAATGGAGATGACTTCACTGACAAGAATAAGGAGCATAGATGGATGGAAAAATTTACAGCATGGACCTCATGGAGGTAAAGTGGTTGAGTTCCTTTCGAGTGTTGGGCAGCATGGAGGCAATGACCAAGACCTTTGGCATTATGCCGTGCTTGAGAAGAAGACCCACCAAACCAAGCAAAATCGCAAACGTGACAGATACCAGTGTCATGGCAGATACACAAATTGGCACCCGTGCCAGTGACACGTATAAAGCACCCTGGTGTCACACAAATGGCATCTGTGCCAGTGGCATGTAAAAGCACCCATCACACTCTCGGAGTGGTTGGCATTAGGAGGGGCATCCAGCTGTAGAAACTCTGCCAGATCAGATTGGAGCCTGGTGCAGCAATCTGGTTCACCAGTCTTCAGTCAAATCAGCCAACCCATGCTAGCATGGAAAGCGGACATTAAATGATGATGATGCAACCACGTAGATGCATCTTTGGTAACAAAGATGTGTGTAGTAGTGATGATGGGGATAGGGATGGTGGTAGTGGAGATTACTTTGAACACCTGGGTTTTTGAGAAACAACATTTTCCCTTTTGAAATTGAACTTGGCAATTAATGGCAGTGAAGACAAAGGTGAATTCTTCTTCATGGCTGATATTCCTCACTAGAAAGAACTGTTTACCTCTTCGTATTCCAACTGCCTTGTGTGGTACCACCTTGACAACCGTTCGTTTGTTGCTATTCTCACCTCAGCCACCACTCCACACACACGCCTTAATTATAATCACCTCGACCATAACTGCAGAAAGCATCCAGCCTCACACATTCAAACATTAACTCCACACACACACACACACACACACACACACACACACGCCTTAATTAAAATCCTCTCGACCATAACGACCAGAACCATCCAGCCTCATTCGTTAACTGCAAACTCAATTGTAAAACCACCTCCATCATTATTATCATTTCAACCACATTTCAACTACAATTCACATTATCACAAAATGTAATTCCCATAAAAGTCAGCTGAAACCATTCAATGGTTCATATTCATTTTTAAACATATTTAAAATTTAATGTGAAATTATTTTGTTGTAAAAAAAAATAATAAATAGGGAGGAGAAGGTTTCATTTGTGTTGGAACAAAATGCTGATAGAATCTTGAGAAGGAAAAGCACAATCAATGAGGATGGGAGAAGGGGAGTGATAGACGAGGTGAGGGAACAATTCCGTTTAACCTCACATCTCATCTGTTCTGATCAAATTTGATAAGTTACGCCACCTCATACAATATTTGCCAGAAATGAAATTGGAAAACAAACAAACAAACAAGAAATAAAAGAGAGAAACAAAGAGAAAAAGAGAGAAGAAAAAACAGCCAGAAAACTTGATCAATTGCAAATTCTGTTAATTTGCAGTTATTTAGAGAAATACTAGTTATATTGATCTGAAAATGTTAGCAGCTGCAATGTGCGATGGAGGTTAAATGTGAAATATATTTCAACTGAATAACTGTTACACTAATCAACCTTTGGTCTCAGAATTCAAATGGTTATTATTATTATTATTATTATTATTATTACTAAGACTATGAGCTGGCAGAATCATTAGCACACCAGACAACATGGTAGTAGCTTAGCTGCTGCTTTTGGTAATTAGAGAATTTTCTTTGAAGAGATTCCGTTTCTCCATTTTGTTGCAAACAGAACCAAATTTCAGGCCTTGCATTTGTATTAAAAAAGAATGACTGAAACATCAGCAGACGAAATGCTGAGCAGTATTCCGTCTGTCTCCACATTCTGAGTTCAAATTGCGCCAAGGTCAACTTTGACTTTCATCCTTTCAGGGTCATTAAAATAAGGACCAGTCAGGTAATGGAAAATGGAAAATAATCGTTTCAACCCATCCAACATCAATCTCTCATGGGTGGGATACTGTACAACTGGTGCAGAAGTGTTTCGTCAGGTGATTTTATAAGGGGTCTCTCATGAAATAAACCCTTTTTTACTCAGTTTTAATACAGCATGTTGTTAGTGACTATAAGTTTAAGTTGTTGGGCAGGAATGGCGAGGAACAGATTCCGTTGCAATGTTACGGTTGACTACAGGCCTTTAGCATTCGTTCGCTGTCCGGCATAAACGTGTGCCTGTCCTTACTGCTTTCTGAGTGATGAACACACCACCATCCTAAGCACAACAACACAGGATATTGCTATCAAAGCTTCCCATTGACTTATATGTTGCACAATAAATTGTCCATTCAATCAACACCTGTAGACTTGCAATACCATTAATGCAATTAAAGGTGGACTGCACAAGAACATATAATTACGGACTGCTGTTCCAACAGATATGCATGAACAAACCAGTTGATTAGTACACACACGACATGCATGAAATCATCGCTGCATTAATATGGTTTTATGGTGTGTTGTTTCAATTGCTTAGTTTGACGAGATATGTCCCATGGAATACAACATCAGAATGTGTCTGTATGTCCAACTAAACTTGGATATAGGGATAGGTGAGTACGTACACATAAATGCGTACATGTATGTATGGAGTTATATACAAATATACACACATCTGTGAATATGTATTTAGGGGCTCTTACGTGTGTTTGTGTGTGTGGGGGGGGGGGGGGAGAGTGCCTATCTGTATACATAAATGTATGCAGAGGAATAGGTGTTAGCTTTGAAAGTTGCATTCCCTTGCGACGCTGACTACTTGATAAATTCTTATAAAGATTTTATCCTTATATTATATTATAAATAATTAGAATATATTCAGTGCTGAATATTATTCTGTAAAAGCACGTGTTGCAGAAGTGTAACTTGAAAAGCCCGCTTCTTTCACGGATATATAAGGATGAACAGGAGTCATTGTACTGTGTTGGGTACATCAGGGTATGTTGATTTTTGTTTATTCTTTATGTGTCTTGACCATACGTGCACTGATGAATAAAAGATGCAGCTTACTGCATAGTTTTGCTGTATTAATTATGAAACCAGTTAAGTTAAAAGTTTTTACCTCGCGATCGGTAAATATGTGCTTATTTTGGTAGTTTTGACTTATAAAGTCCCTCTAAGCGTGAGGCATATATATATATATATATATATATATATATATAGCCCCTGGGAGCTCCTCTATGCTGATGACCTTGCTCTAATTGCTGAGTCACTATCAGAACTAGAGGAGAAGTTTCAGGTGTGGAAGCAAGGATTAGAATCGAAGGGCATTAGAGTCAACCTAGCTAAAACCAAAGTCCTAATAAGTAGGAAGGCAGACAAACCACAAATCCCTTCAGGTAGATGGCCCTGCTCGATCTGTAGAAAAGGCGTAGGTAGAACTCCATAAGATGTACCCAGTGTAAGTTATGGACACATAAGAGGTGCAGCAATATCAAAGGCAGGTTAACTGGGAAGATAGTTTTTGTATGTGGCAGATGCTCAGGAGCAATAAACACTAAAAATGTGCAGAGAACAACTTCTACCACATTCCAAGGAGAAAAGCTAGACATAGTTGGTAGCTTCCGCTATCTGTGTGAACAAGTTAGTAGTGGGGGAGGGTGCACTGAAAGTGTAGCTGCTAGAATAAGAATAGCCTGGGCAAAGTTCAGAGAGCTCCTACCTCTGCTGGTGACAAAAGGACCCTCACTCAAAGTAAAAGGCAGACTGTATGATGCATGTGTACGAACAGCCATGCTACACTGCAGTGAAACATGGGCCGTGACTGCTGAGGACATGCGTAAGCTCGCAAGGAATGAAGCCAGTATGCTCCGATGGATGTGTAACGTCAGTGTTCATACTAGACAGAGTGTAAGTACCTTGAGAGAAAAGTTGGACCTAAGAAGCATTAGTTGTGGTGTGAAAAAGAGAGATGATTGTGCTGGTATGGTCATGTGGCGAGAATGGACGAGGATAGCTGTGTGAAAAAGTGCCACACCCTAGCGGTTGAGGGAACCTGTGGAAGAGGCAGACCCAGGAAGACTTGGGATGAGGTCGTGAAGCACGACCTTCAAACATTAGGCCTCACCAAGGCAATGACTAGTGACCGAGACCTTTGGAAATATGCTGTGCATGAGAAGACCCAGCAAACCAAATGAGACCATAACCCGTGAGACCTATGCCAGGGGTGTAACCAGCCCACTTATGTCTACCTTTCCTTCATTGGACACTAAACTCTGCTTGCGAATACCTGTTGAGGCAAGTGAAATCGAAATCGAACCAAGTTCGATCACTGGCATCCATGCTAGTGGAGCGCTGAGAGCACCATCCAAGCGTGATTGTCGCCAGAGCAGCTGAATGGCTTCTGTGCCGGTCGCACGTAAAAAGCACCATTCGAGCATGATTGTTACCATTCTCGCCTTATTGGCACTGGTGCTGGTGGCACATGAAAAACACCATCTGAGCATAGCCGTTGCCAGTACCGCCAGACTGGCACTCGTGCCAGTGGCACGTAAAAGCACCAACTACACTCTCGGAGTGGTTGGCATTAGGAAGGGCATCCAGCTATAGACAGATTGGAGCCTGGTGCAGCCATCTGGTTCACCAGTCCTCAGTCAAATCGTCCAACCTATGCCAGCATGGAAAGCAGATGTTAAACAATGATGATGATGATGATGACATATACATACATACCCGACCCTCGTCTTATTACCCATGATTACTACCCACTGTAGGCTCCCTCCTCTCTCTCTCTCCTCTCCATACCCTCAGACATCTACCATGAACGCCACTCCCAGCCACTTCAGCTTCTCTCACCATCACTCGCTTCAGTTACCTCTTCTCATCTCTAAACATCTCCCTTCACACTCTGTAAAATGGTTGGCATTAGGAAGGGTATCCAGCTGCAGAAACAATGCCAAAACAGACACTGGAACCTGATGCAGCTCCCTCGTCTTCCAGCTCCAGTCAAACCATCCAACCCATCCTGCTATGGAAGATGATTATTTTTTTTATATATATTGATGGAGTTGTAAGCTCAGTGAATTCTTCCTCAATCTAAAGAGGCACAGTCTCTGAACAGAATGCGTGTCATAGCTGAAGCTCAGTCAGTTCTTACCAAACAATGTAACCCACTGACAAATATAAGTGACCAAACTATTCAGAAATGACCACCAAAATATAGCAATCTTTAGATTTGGTTTGCAGAGGGGAAAAATATAACATTGTCAATAGTTCATTAAAATATCTAAATATAGCACAATGCCCATGTTTAGAAGTATAAAGGAGGGAAAACTGGATGTCAAAACCAAAGTAAGAGAAGAGATAAAAGCAAAACCTGTGGTGAAAAGTTGTTGAAATCTTCGGAGTTCGTATCTTTCTATGCACAACATTTATATTTGTGTTTGAAATATGAAGAGCAGAAATAATTCTTTCAGTGATTCTAGAACCAGGAGAAAGTAAATTAGTTCACAGCAAGTGTTCTAATGAGAGCAAATGAAAAATATCACAAATGATAGGTGAGGTATGAGGAAATGATAATAATAATAATAAAGTAATGGTACATGAACCAGGGGAAATCATGACATTTCTCCTATTATTATAATTATTATTATTATTATTTGTTGTTCTTGTTGTTTTGCTGCTGCTGCTGTTGTTTCTTTTTTTTTTTTCTTTTATTCCACCACAGAGCTTCTGTAATAAGGGTGGTTGAAAAACTGCCAGTCAAAAAGAAAAGCTTGGGTGGCTGCCAGAGGGTAGGTTTGTGAGGTGGCTACATTACCATGTTGTGTATGGATGCTTCAAGTGATTTTTTCCATTGATGGAAAACTAGTAATGGATCAGTTAGAGAAAGATTTGTTAGCAAGGAAACAAGAGCTGGGAAGTTGCCATCAACAGCAACTAGTGTCTACTGTGGTAGTTTTCAGTAGTACTTCACTGATATTCACTCACAGTTAAAGGCAGGCTTTCACCGAGGAGATTAACACAGACATGCCATTTGTTGTCGATACAGACAAGACAGCAATGTTTGTTTAGTTCTACAACATAGATATTAAATACATGTTATGATCTCTCTCTCTCTCTCTCTCTCTCTCTCTCTCTCTCTCTCTCTCCCTCCTTCTTTCTCTCTCTCTCTCTCCCTTCCTCCCTTCCTCATCAGGCTTTCATTCAAGCTAATTCCTTCTGTATCTCTTTAACACCTGAAGGACACATCTAGTATCACAATAGGCATTTCCTTCTCTAATATAAGCATCGTGTGTGTGTGCGTGTGCACATGCATGTGTGAGTGTGCACAAGCGCATATGCGAGTGTAAGTGTATGCAAACACATTTCTTCCAAGCTTAAATATAAACATGGTCTTCCCACACACATCCACTCAGACACACACACACTTTACCAACACCCAATACACACAGTAACATTTCCCTTTGAAACCTGAGTATATAACTGTCATAATAGCCTGAGATTGGTAACAAAACTGCATATATATATATATATATATATATATATATATATATATATATATATATATATATAGCTTCCTAACACATCATACTGCCCACCCGTATAATACACCATTATTCATAATCTCAACAACATTAAGCTACTTCCACTATACTATATATAACATATTAACATTAGGCCAAACACCCACCCACCCACACCCACACACACATTGTATAACAGATGATGATAATAAGCATTGTCGTGTGGTGAAGTTCACTTTTCAACCACATAGTTTTAGGTTCAATCCCACTGCACAGCACCTTGAGCAAGTGCCTTGAGTCAAGCAAAGCCTTTGAGTGGAACACGGAGACAGAAACTGAAAGACACCAACATATGCATGTGTGTGTGTGTGTGTGTGTGTGTGTGTGTGTGTGTGTGTGTGCATCTCCTTGCTTTGATTTCTAGTTGTAAATGAGTGTGACCCTCATACAAATGATGCCATTCACTCGCAGTTTCCCATAAAAACATGTTTGGTCATAGGAGAGCATGGAAAAGTGGACACAAAAACAATGATAATGATGGACAAAGGCTCAAATGCCCACTGTCTCATTCGTCCACACTGCTTTTACATCTGTTTTGCCATGCTAGTATGGGTTCGATGAATACTGAGACATTATTTTACAGTTGGATACTCTACCAGTTGCTAATCGTTACTTGTTTTGTAAGTAAGGAATACCTTATTCGAAACATCTTTGAAGGCACAAAGCCACTGACAGGAGAAACACCATCTCTGGCCAGTAGCCAAGAGATTTCTGGAGAAACACAAATGTACAGACACACATACACACAGATAGATATATAAGGTTCCTTTCAGTATCCATCTATCAAATCCATTCACAAGGTTTTGGTCAACTCAGGGTTATAGCTGAAGACACATGTCCAAGGTATTGTGCAGTGGAAATGACCCCAAAACCTTGTGGTTGGGAACAAGCTTCTTAACCACATGACCATGTCTGCATTTTTGTATATCAGACAAAAACCATCTTGCTCACCAACCTACACACTCACTTACACACATTCTAACCATTTTATATCCGCTTTCCATGTTGGCATGGATTAACAAAGTCATCATAGTCCAAGCAAGTTCTTTTCTGGAGTTACTGCTCTCCATGACAAGTCAGAAGACCACATATATAATCATCATCAACATCATCATCACCAAGTTAATGTCCAAGTTGCCTGTTGCCATGAGTTGTATCATTTGACAGGATCTAGCTGGTCTACATCATGTCCAAGTGTCTGCTTTGGCATGGTTCCTATTACTGGATGCCCTTCCTAATGCCAACCACTTTACAGAGTGTAGACTGGGTGCTTCTTTATGTGGCACCAGCACCAGTGAGGTCACCATGCAGCATGCAAGACTATGAAAGCCAAGTGGGGGGGGGGCTTGAAGAGGGTGGAACAGAGCAAGTTCTTGGAGAAGAGCCACATGGCTATTCTCATTGATGAGAGATTGAAAAATGAATCAATGGTAGGTGCAAAGAGATAAATATTGGCGATGCAGTGTCCAGGTGGCACCTTAAGGTATGAGGTCAGTAGAAGTGAGTGAGAAGAAGTCAGTAGAAGTAGAGAGTGATGACTGAGCTGATGAAAAGAAAGAGAGAGAGAGTATCAGGATAAAAATGATGGAGGGGGGGAGGCAGTAACAAGGGAGTAAATAGTGGAAAGGAGAGCATGATAGCTACATGGCTGAAGAAGAGCAACAAAGATAGGTGGTGGTAGAGAGGATGGTGAATGTCAATGAAGGGCAACATGGGAGGGGAGGGGGTGATGGAAAGGGGTTGACCATGTAGAGGAGAGATCAAATTGACATACTTTGTTATACAGACGTCATAATGGAATAGAGTGATGGATGAGTAGAGTGCTGGAAGGCAGGGTGGAATGCAGACAAAGCCAATCACATCTAACAGACAAACAGAACAGTGACTAGAAGAGAGGATGAGTAATGGATGTGAGAGAAACAAGGAGTGCAGTAAAGATGCAAGAGTCCGAAAAGTATCCATCACCATTTTAACAATGTTTGCATGAGTGGGTGGCATTTTCCTCAGCACGGGCATATGAAGTGGTTAAGAGCATGGACTACTAACCCCAAGATTCTGAGTTCGATTCCAGGCAGTGACCTGAATAATAATAACAATAACATTGAAAAATACCTTAGGAATGAGAACCCAGGTTTGAAATTTCTCCAAGGCACCTGATGAGGGCTGGAGGGTATATCAGCCGAAACGTGTTAACAACAAACAAGATGAGGACAAAAAATATCCGTCAAATGTAAATCATGCTAATTAAATCGGCTGAGGCAGCAGAAGTTGGCAATTTCTAGGAAGCCATTTCTAGGAAGCCTTTTGAAAACCCCCACCACATCCGACCTTCTTTGTCATTCTGATCCCACAACACCCACCGTGTATGGTGTACAGTGGTAAGGAGTCTTTACCAACTTCTTTTTCTGCATATCAGGCACATCCATTTTTCCAATGGTAGCAGAGTCTTGTCTTCTTAAACACATACTGGATATCAGACAATATCACACAAACATACAACGCCACAAACACAGACACTTCCAATGAATGTGAAAAATGAGGACCTTTAGTTTTCTAACTTTCAAGAAATAGCAACCAAATCTCCCTCAAATCACAGTCCCCCCCCCCTCCCACCAACCTTTCCAAAGTATGAGTGACAGAGCTGAATGTATTTGTACAAGAGATAGGATGATGGCTAGATTCAAACAACAAATACAATTTTTCCTCATAAAAATAATAAAGAAAGTATAACAACAAAAACAAGAAAAGAGCAAGAAATACTTTACTGACCTTTGTTAGTTGAACGAGAGAGATACTTGTTTAAGGTATTGGTGGTACCATCTGACTGGTAATCTGCCAATTTTTTCCCAATAATGGGTAAAGTCGAATATTTCGATGGGCTTTCTTCTTCCTGTATGGCATAAATAGAAGAGACGTGAGTGGCAAGTGGTGCGTATTATCTGTTATTTTACTTGTTTCAATCATTAGAAGACTATGGCCATGCTGGGGCACTGCATTGAAGAATTTCTAGTCCAGTACTTACCTTTTTTATTTATAAAGCCCAGAACTTACTCTATAATTGCTTTTTGTTGAATGACTAAATTACAGAGATGTAAACAAACCAACATCTGTTGTCAAGTAGTGATAGGGGACAAACACACACACACACACACACACACACACACACACACACACACATATATACATGATAGGCTTCTTCTAGTTTCCATGTACCAAATCCACTCACAAGGCTTTGGTCAACCCAAGGCTAAGATAGAAGATACTTGTCCAGGGGCCAAGAAGTGGGACTGAAACCAGAACCATGTGATTGGAAAACAAACTTCTTATCACACAGCCACACTTGTTCCTGGTAGGGAGCCTGTCGTTTACAGAGCAATACCCACAGTTCAAGGGGTCAATCTGCAGCAACAAGGTTATGTGTAAGGCTGTGTGGAGAAAATGATTCCATTAACATTTCAGGCAAGTCTTTCTTTAAAACTGAACCATCAAAACCGGTGACATATTTTCTTAATAAAACACAATAGTTTCACATTGCAAATGAGAAGCGCAATATTTCCTGCCCTTTGTAAGTGAAGTAAAATTTTTGCTAAAATCTCTCAAGATTACAACCTAATCAAGCAAGACACTGATGTAGCTCATTAACAAAAACAATCCTTTCGTACTAAAGGCACAAGGCCTGAAGTTCTGTGCGAGAGAGTTGACCAATTACATTGACCCCCCCCCCCAGTGCCCAACTGGCACTTATTTTATCAATCCTTAAAGGATGACCTCAGCAGGATTTGAACAAATTGCACAATGCATTTTCTCTGATGCTCTAACGCTTCTGCCAGTTTGTCACCTTAATAATAATGGTAATAAAGGTTTCAAATTTTGGCACAAAAACCAGCATGGGAGGGAGTTTAGTCAATTACATTGTTCCCCAGCACCTTAATTTTATCGATCTCTGAAAGGACAAAAGACAAAGATAGCTTCAACAATATTTGAACTAAGAATGTAAAGAGCCACAAGAAATGCCACAGAGCACTTTGCCCAACATCTTCATAATTCTTCCAGCTTGCCACATTATATTACAATAATAATAATAATAATAATAATAATAATAGTTTCTACAACAGGCACAAGGCCTGAAGTTTGTGGGGAGAGGGGTAAGTTGATCGCATCAACCCCAGTATTTGATTGGTACTTTATTGACCCCCGGGTGGATGACAGGGCAGAATTTAATAATAATAATAGTTAGAGAGCATACGATATGCTTCTACACTCTTGGATAACAAGAATCATGGAAATGTATGGAGCAGCAGGAAATATGAGAAGCGCCTTATATGGAACAGAATTGAAGTGACAGCAGGGAATCCGGTATTAGGAGAGGTATCTTCCAGGGGGACAGTGTGTGTGTGAAGCGTTGTGTGCATGTGTACTGTGTATTTGTGTGGTTGCATGTGTGGAAGTATGTGTGTGAAGTTATATTAGATATGTGTATGAGGCTATCAGACGTGTGTGTGTGCGTGCATAGTCTGCAAGTAGCATGTGTGTGTTCTTCTACCCTTCTTTAGATGTGTGAGTGTAAGAGGCAGTCAGACATACATGTGTGTGTGTTTATGCTTGTCCCTGTTTTCATCTGGTGAGCGAATGTGTGTGGGGCAGTTGGACAAAGTGTGTGTGAGTGTATGCTCTGTGTTTGTGTATATGTATGTGAGGAGATCTGACATACATTGCATGTTGTAGGTGAGTCAACCTGGATGGAGAAGTCAGGTGGAAGTGGGGTGACAAGGAAGGTAGGTCTGGCTTGATTAGATGCTCACTACTGTATGTGCGGAGGTGGAAGTGTGAATGCGGGTGTGGGTGGAGGAGGAGGAGGAATGTGTGCATGTATGGAATAGGAAGGAGTGTAGGTGTGTGTGGGTGCAATGGTGTGTTTGAAATGGGTGATAAGCAGAGCAGTGGAGGGGGTAGAAGAGGAGGAGGAGGAGGGGCAATGGAAGCTTAGAAGTGTTGTGGACATGGGTTTAGATGAAGAAAGGTGAACTGTGACCATGAGCAACTGTCGTCCCTCATCACCCCTTGACAACCAGTATTGGTTTGTTTATGTGACCCTTAGTGGTTCAGCAAAAGAAACAAAAGGGGTCAGTTTGTTCAATTCAACTATTTCAAGGCAGTGCTCCAGCATGGTCGCAATCCAATGGCTGAAACACGTAAAGGCTAATGGACACATCTCCATAGTCAAAGACATTCCTAAAGAAGAACCTTCTGTGAGGAAATATGAAAGGAATGATATTTCAGATGATGTAAAATAATGTGGTCCACTTGAGAATATCGAATTTTCCAATAAAATATGACATTTTTAGCAACAAAATAAAAAGGGAAAAAAAGTGAAATGTACTTTTAAAAAAAACGTGTGCAGTATGAAATATGAATAGATCTAAGAAAACAACCAATTGAAATCAAGTTAACAGTGAGAAAATAAAAACTAAATATTTACTTGTGACAAATATAAATTAACCATGAGCTGTGGTTGAGAAACAATCTCTAAGTTTACCTGGCACGTGCTACTTGTGGGGACTCATAGCATTTAGCCTGTTTCTAGCAATTTCTACAGGTTTTCCATTCCCTTATAACATGGCCAATGGCATGTTTTCACCACTGGGAATGCTGCAGGGGAAAAATATATTTTGAAAAATCTTGTTTTACACTTATTTCCATCTAATTTTTGTGTGGGTTCTGCAAAGTTGATGATATTTACAACATAGCTTCAATTGCTGTATTTATTTACATAAATGTTTCATTTATAATTTGATTTTCACTACTGTTGACATCAGAATTACAAATGTCTCTTATCTACAATAAAATTGCAAGATTTTCTTTTTGTACTTACTAAATATATATATATATATGTATATGTGTGTGGAGAGAGAGAGAGCGAGCTTAAAATTTGTGTTTTTGGAACTTGCCATTAATTTTGCAGCAACTGCTGTGTTATTTTCTAAAAAATGACCAGCTATAAAACGAAAAGTTTATTCCAAATAGTTAGAAGTAAAACTGTATTAGCCAAATGTTACCAATACCAATTCTAAAAATGATTCTTCTTTTATGAAATATCCATGACAACTTTTTATTCTGTTTTTTTTTTTTGTTTGTTTTTTTTTACTTGCTGAGTATAAAAGAAGGAAAAGAGCCCATGGCTGCTGCAGTCCCTCTGAGACTGGAGTGAATTGATGTTTAAATTAAGCTGCTTCAGGTCAACACATGCAAGAAAGACATCGACAAGAAGATCCCAGAAGGAGAGATGCTCAGGGGAAGAAGGGTTGGACATAGTGGACAGTGTGAGGAAAAGGGCGTGGGAGTGCAACAATGGTGAAGAGTGGTTTAAGATGCCTGAATAGTGAAGGTTCAAGACCAACCAGCTCCAAGGGACAGAAACCATTATAGTAGCAACTGAGAAAATTGCCCAACTCCATATCAGTGGGGAAGACAGAGACCTTAAATAATGATGGTGATGAGAAAAACAGAGGAAGTGACAGGATGCCTGTGGGTCAGAGGCAAGAGTATGGTCCCTCGGTGATGTGGTGCCACTCAACTGAGTGACCTTTCTCTGGGGGATGTCCAAGATGTCAGTGTGTGTGTGTGTGTGTGTGTAACAACAGCTCCATCTCAGAAATGGAAACAGTCTTCTATTGTGGGCCATTCTTGAGTTCTGTAGAGTTGTCAACTGCTGTCGGTAACTGAATTATCTTCTGGCTCTAAAGAGAAGGCTTAATCTTTAGGATGAAACTCTACCTGTGCTAACAATGTGATTTCATAAGAAGAGAATCTAAACGATAGTGAAACCCAGCACTTGGAGTGGTCGCGTAGACCCCGGCTGAGTGCCATTCATGAAGAGAGATGGTCATGGAGCAGTAGTGTTTCCTTGATATGAGCAATTTTATAGAAAGAAAAACTGAATCACAAGTTATCTCAAGATCAACAGCCTACAAGTTGGGACTTTTTCTTTCTTTTTTATACAGCCAGATCTGATGATCTGGCTGTAAAAATTCGATTTTTTCTTAAACTGTGGCCATGTTGGGGCACCACCTTGAAGGGATTTTTAGTCAAACAAATCAACCCCAGTTGTTCTTTTTTAAGTCTAGTATTTATTGTATCCATCTCTATTGCCGAACTGCTAATTTATTGCAACATAAATAAACCACCACCAGTTGTCAAGTGGTGGTCATGGGACACACACACACACACACACACACACACACATAACAGGCTTCCACAGTTTCCATCTACTAAATTCCCTCACAAGGTATTGGTTGATCTAGGGGCTACACTGCTTTTATTTTAATTGTGAAAATAATGAAGAATTTATTAAAATAACTTTGTCATTATTAATATGGTGTTTGGAACACAAATAAGCATGAAATTTTGACGGAAGATGTCAATTGACATTGCTTTAAAAGAGGACGTACTTATGTTAAACCAGCAGCAGTCCCAGGCAGGTTGATATTAAAAGGATTAAAGAAAGCAGGTTGGAGAAACACTCATCAGTTACCCAACGGTGAGACCTGTTTACAGCAATGAGTTGTACTTTCCCATAGATTGGTGGCTTCTTGTTGTGTGGATGAGGGAAGCCAAGTGAATCACAGAAGAGAGGACTAAATACTTACAGTGAGAGTGTAATCATCAAGACTAATTGAATCTGTGTCGTCTCCAACAGCCAAAGGAACTTCACTGATGTGACTCAGAGTAGAATCAATCTCCTTTAAAAGAAAACAATTTGAAAAATTACATAATCAATGAGGAAAGAAGACGTGGTTTTAATTTTTATGTAAAATGTCAATGAACAACACTGCTTGCATGATGGTGAGGTTTGTTTACAACCATCACATGATGTCTAGGCACCTACATACATATATATATATAACAGGAATTAATCTTCTCTCTTCGCTCCTTTGCACCACATGGACTCAACTCCCCTCCTCTCCTCATCTGACACCTACTTCCTCTCTTTATTCCTACCCACCTCTCCCCTCCTCTCTTGCTCTGACACCTACATCCTCTCTTCATCGATACCCCCTCCACCCACACACCCCACCTCCACCCCACTCCACACAAGCACTGACCACTTCCCAGCACCCACACCACACACCATCATCTGCACACCCACACACACGCACACAGCAAAGTCACTGGCCCCTATCCAAACACAAACACACATACCTTCTCACATACACACACATGAACCAGGTGGCTGCACCAGGCCCCAATCTGATTTGGCAGAGTTTCTACAGCTGGATTCCCTTCCTAACGCCAACCACTCTGAGAGTGTAGTGGGTGCTTTTACGTGCCACTGGCACGAAGGCCAGTCAGGCGGTACTGGCAACAGTCTCACTCGAAATGGTGTATTTTATGTGCCACCTGCACAGGAGCCAGTCCAGCAGCACTGGCAACGATCTAGCTCGAATATCTTTTCACGTGCCACTGGCACAAGTGCCAGGAAGGCGACATTGGTAACGATCACACTCAAATGGTGCTATGGCAACGATCACGCTTGGACGGTGCTCTTAGTGCTCCACTGGTACAGGTGCCATCACGATTTCGCTTTTGCTTGCCCCAACAGGTCTTCACAAGCCAAGTTTAGTGTTCAATGAAAGAGACGTTGGCATGGGTGCCAACACACACACACATATATACATATTCATACATACACATGACAAGCTTCTTTTCAATGTCTACCAAATCCACTCACAAGGCTTTGGTTGGCCTGGGACAACATGCTTGAGAAGAAAGCTTCTCAAGCACACATGTTCATATACATTGAAGGAGGAAGTAGATAGTTAAAGCTTACATTCAAACTTAGTGTACTGTTCGGTCGATGTGCAGAGTAACCATAGCTGCGACCCAGAGTGCTCACAGATGCTCCAAGACCCTCCTTCATAAAAGGACTCAAACCATTTGCTACACTCGACACGGCCCTTTTCAACTGAGCTGGCGTTTTGCTAAAAGAAAAGGCACGACCAACTTTTTTACGGATTCTGGAAAGAAATAGAAATATATTCGTGTTTATTAATGAGCAACAAAAAGGCAAACAAAAAACATATGCAATCTTCTTTATAATAATGAAAGGATTTAATTGCTTGAGCAAGTTCTATAAATATGCATAAAAACCAAGTAAAAGTGTGTCTGATTTAGTTTTGTGTTCTATCAACCTGCACACAACCATCCCCAGGTCACTTTCTTCCCTACTATGATAACAACAATAAACCAACCGTGGACAGGTGAGATGCTAATTTACAAGTTAAATAGCTGCAAACAGGTAAAATGATATGCAAATTACTTATTAATGCAGTATAATGCCTTTGGTAGTGTTTCAACTGATAGCATTTCTATCAGTCAGTCATTGTGACTTGAGCTGTTAAAGCATAAATACATTTGAAATGAAGACAAACTTCAGATTTTGAATGTATAAATGGTATTGTAGAAAAGGAAATGGTTTCTACACAAATACATCTTGAGATGAGTGAATACAGCTACACATCTATATATTCATTTTTGCCTTCATATTCATACATATATGGAAACACTCATCATTACACACACACACACACAAATATATATATATATATATATATATATATATATATATATATATCCATTTTCCATGCTCGTATAGATTAGATGGTTTGACAAGATCCAAGAGGTTATAGAACCATGTCTCATTATATGTGTGTGTGTGTGTGTTTATATATATATATATATATGTATATGTATATACACATGTTTGTGCTTGTCTTTATGTCAGGTTATATACAAAAAGACAATTTAACATTAAATTGAAAACCTAATAGTTTTTTAGTAGAGTAGATGTTTAAACTTTTACAAGAAAGAAGTTGGCAGTGACTTTGAAATTTTAACTTGCTCAACACGGAAGAAAGTGAGCAAACCCACTTCAAAGCCAGTGTCAACCTTTTCTTTGTAAAAGTCTATGTGCATGTATAGATGTATGTGTGTGTGTGTATACACACACACAAATATATATCACACATGCGTGTGTGTGTGTGCGCACACACACACACACACGCACACAAGTGTCATGATTATCATCATCATTTAGCGCCTGTCTGCCATGCTGGCATGGGTTGGACGGGTCGGCAGCAGCTGGCAAGCTCGACTATCTGCTTTGACATGGTTTCCATGGTTGGCTGCTCTTCCTAACACCAACCACATCAGAGTGTACTGGGTGCTTTTTACATGGTACCAGTACTAGGGAGATTATCAAGTATCTCACAAGACAAGACCCACTCCTCTAACCGAGGTGGGGGAGGGGCAGTAGTATTGAGGGAGGTGGTTTAATGCCAGGCGATGAGAGGTTAAAGAGTCTGATAACGGGTCAGGAACAGATGTGTTGTTGTAAGGGAGATACGTGGTTAGCTCAGGTTGAAAAGAAAGAGGACGGAAGTGAAGGTGTGTGAAGGTGCAAGTGACAGAATGACGAATGGAAAGTAGTTTGGTTGGGTTAGGGTTGGGGTTGGGTAAGATGAAGGAGAGTTGCACATGGACATCACAACAGACAAACAAAACTTCTTTTTTATTTATTTTTTATACATCTACATATTTATGCTTTTTATTTATCCATTACTTCAAAATGGTTCTAACAAGGGAATCTACAGCAACACAAACAGAAGCCGACAACACCCAGAAATCAGACATCTGGTGTGGGTAGAATAGTCAAACTAGCCGTGACTGCAATAGCCTGGCACCATATAATCTACAAGAACCAGATAATATTGATTCAAGATCTTACTTCCTTATATTGGATCATCTCATAAATGATGTGGGGTTTTTTTCAACTGCATGAACTAAAAGTCGGAGTGGGATGGGATAAACTACTTGCATCAACTTGGCTATAAAAGCAGGTAGTAATTTTACCTTGCTCTTATTCTTAGTGCAAGATTTTAAGAGTGCAGTTCGAGGATTGTTAACTGTTTCTATATCCTCTGAGATTCATCCAACTTTTACCAAAGATACACATGTTGCTCCCACCCAACCTTATATAATGCAGGGTAGCCATGTATCAGCTCTATCGCAAAAGACTTGCTCCTGTCCCTCTCAACACCTGGCATAAAACCACCTCTCTCGTCTTTTGTCTTGCTGACTTCACTAATACCAATGCCATGAAAAAGAACATGCAGTACACATTGTACTGTTGTTGGTCTTAGGCATAGAAACCATGCCAAAACAGGCACTAGGCTTCATGCAGTCCTCTCGTTCATTGGATCCTGTCAAATGATCAAACCCATACCAGCAAAGAAAGACATTAAATGGTACTGACGATACTGAGTGTGAAATACTCAGCTGAAAATCAGGGAAAATTGGATGAATTTGTTGCTGTGAAGTGAGAGCTGAGAGATGAGGTGGAGTGAGCCAAAAACTGAGGAGGAAAAAACTCAAGAAATTAATTCAAAAATGGTGCTGTACCGTAAAGCTCTACTCCGTGTCAAGTCTCTTGTGTCAACACTTAATGTCTGACCATCAACAGTGATGAAAAATTTCTCCTGAAAAAAACAAACAAACAATTTATCACAATGATGCAATATCAACATCACAAATTTAGGAAATTGGGGGTGAGGTGGGGGTTTACAGGGGGTTGCTAATGATTTTATAGGCTTCAGAGTGATGAAAGACATGACCAATCCCCAATGGGATTAGAAATTAAACCATATATTTCTAGATTAAATTATCAACTACACTATGGTTTCTGCCATTCCACAACACAAAACAAGGCAACGAGGGAGCCTTACTTAACATGGCCAGTCAAGCTGCATGAAATAACAATCAAATCTCCCTCATATGACCACCTGTTGGTATTAAAAAGGAGGATGGCACATTGCATGTTGTGGCACGAGACACACTACGTCTAAACGTATTGTTTAGATGATCATGGATAGAATACCTTTGATCTAGATCTGCTCAATTGTAAGACATAACAAATATGAGGTAAATAAAATGTGTAAAGTATTCCATGAGAAACTAAACAGTTGTGGTGTATATGTCTTTTATTTGTGTATATGTCTTTTATTTGTAGAAAAATTATTGAAACAAGTGGAGAACTTGAAACAATAACAGTTTATAATGGAACCTATAGAATGGTTGTTTATGATTTACAATAGAAAAGTAAAGATTTTCTTTGAGGAGAAACTAGTAAAAGACAAACCTGGGAATGCTTAGCAATGGATTAGATTTAAAACTTCAATTCAGATTAAGAAACACAAGTTTATTCTTTTTTTTTTTTCCTTTTTCTTCTTTGAATAATTAATAAACCAAATAAAAATTTAAGTAAATATCCAACTAAATAAATAGTAAAATTATAATTCAATATTGAGAAAACAAGAGCAAGATTTTATCAATTTTTTTCTTACATCAGTTTTTCTATCATGTTCCTTTGGTTCAAATGTGTTTTCAAATATAGATATTTGCATACCCATCCAACTACATCTTACAATAATTACCTCTAACTAGATCACATGATTAATGACCAGAGACAAACAAGAAGAATTATATTTGTCCTCCCCAGAATTATAATGGTTTGCATTCCTTCCAATAGACTTAGTAAACCTTTACATAAACCTTTCAGGTTTTATCTCAAGAGAAAGACCACAAAAAAAAAAAAACAACTTCAATATCAACCCCACTATGGCACAGTGCCACTCCTTTTTGTGTGCCAGTTTAATCTGTAAGGTTTAGCATCCCAAGATTTCACCATTTCTTCCTGTCTTTCTTTGGCACAATCAACATCCAGCACTTTCAACTAAGATTCATTCTACCTTCATATCACTTGTCTCACCTGTCTACATCATTATCAACCCCTGCACATTACTGTCTCAAGATGCAGGACTCATAACAGCCAATTACCCAACCTCCATGGCATGTAAATGACTGAGAACACAACATTATTCCCCCTGGATGGGAAGCCAGTCCATCACAAGGTTACTCATTTACAGCTGAGTGGACTGGGGCAATATGAATTGAAATGGTTTGCCCAAGAACACAATGTACTGCCTGATTTGGAAATAAGAACCCTAATCTTGCAATCATGAGTGCAATATCCTAACCACGAGGCCATGTGCCTTCACACCAGTGTACATGAAACAAGGAACTAAATACTCAACCACTCTATCAGCTCTGCAAGGTTTCCCCAACCAATCTCTATCTCTCTCTCTCTCTCTCTCTCTCTCTTCTCTGTAGCATCCCTGACCTTACATGTTCTCCCCCATTCTGTAAACACAGACCATCAGCTTCACACTTCCCAGGAAACAGCTGTAAATGCTTTATTTGAACTTCTTTTACCTCTTTCTTTTTCTTGATATCCCACTTCCACCTCAACCATCTCTAGTCCTAATTAGGCCACCCCATTAGCAGAAACCATTGACTTTATTTAACAGGTCATCTAAGCAGTTTCTAGATGTATTTCTCTATAATCTCACACTATCCTCATCCCTTGTCAGGCTACCAGAGATCACACTCTTCACTAATGATGACGAAAGCACAACAATGAAGTCTTTCCAAAATGTTAAGCAAGTCCCACATCCCTCTGCGATGGTTCTAGGACTTTACCATGTTGCACTTTGAAACCTTTCAATTCCAAACTATTCTTGCAAGTTTCAAACATAACCCACACCACTTTTAGCACTTCTTATTCTATTTCAGAACATTTACAAATTTATTTTATCAATATTACCAGCTACAGTTTGTGTGTCAGTGTTATAACAATGAAACCCCTAGACATGGACACTGGGACACACCCAGCATATCATCATCATTTAACATCTATTTTCCATGCTGACATGGATTGGATGGTTTGACAGGACCCAGCAAGTCACAGGGCTACACCAAGCTCCAGATAGGGGGAGAGAGTGTGTGTGTGTGGGGGGGTGTCTCTCTCCCCTTGACTTAACATCATGTGATTGTTGCAAATGAGTGTCCTGTCAGACAAGCAGTGCCATTCATTTCTGATATATTCTGTGCAAAACATGCCTGGCCATGAGGAAAATACTGGGAATAGGTGTGGATTGGCAATCGGAATAGCATCAGCCATAGAGAAGTTGTCTGAATAAACTTGGTCCAACCTAAGCAAGCATGAGAGAATGGACATTAAAATGATGATGATGATGATGATGATGATGATATTACACAGTCAATCAATTCAAATCAGCCAGAGATATATTATGCCATAGTGAATACACATCGTTCTTAGACAATCTAAATTTACCAAATTGTGAGAACTAAGAATTAGCAAATATTCTGGGGAATTCTCTCTGATAGACTAGCCTCCTCACCAGGAAGATTTATCTCTTGTACAAAAGCTGGATTTATTTCCCAGTCTTATAGATTCCTGAGTTTTGCAAAAGATTTAAACTTTTGATTCACTCTCAATCTGTTGTAAATGTAGATGATATTATTCAAGAACTCCATTTCAAACATTCCATTCAAAGTATGTCTTATGAAAAAAAGATAACATCAAGTTAATAGTATTCTCTTACTGCAAATCTGGTTTTATAGATTGAGACGAAATTGGATAATTTCACTTACATAGTCTGTACGGCATAAGGTATCAGCAATCGACCGACAAAGAAGCATCTGAAATTCACTCTTTGGAATATCACAGTCCATTTTAAAAGCATACCATTCATCTTTGTCTCCATTGTTACAGGTGAGACCAAAGGCATTTTGACAAGCTATGACAAAGAAAATACAACTTAATACTTTAAACAACAACCAAATTTATATCAATTGATAAATTAATTCTGTACATAAGCACATATTCAGTCCAACTATAAAATAATTTAGAGTTTACAAGGCCAAGTTAAAAATACAAAAAGAACACACCTGACAATCTGATAACAGTGACTTCAACCTAATGAAGCTGTCTGTTTTGGCATGGTTTCTACAGTTTGATGCCCTTCCTAACGCCAACCATTTTACAGAGTGTACTGGGTGCTTTAAACATGGCACCATATATATATATATATATATATATATATAGTGAACAGATGAGATCCAGAGATTCTCAGCATAAAAGACATTTAGTAGTGCTCAAAGAATTCAAACTGAGACTCTGATATCTTTATAAGGGATCAAGTTGAGCAGATATGGAGGCAGTTATGCAGATAAACAAATTAGATATATCAAATATAATAGTTTGGGTATGAAATACAAAATATGTTATATATATATTTACCTGAAAAACGAGAGAAAGTAAAAGGTGGAGACTTTCAGATGATGAGCTCTTAAATATAAATATATATTTATATTAATAGATCCAACTTACACAAATGACAGAGAAAAATTAAAGGGAAAGATGAAAGGTGTGATGAGTCTGACAGCTGTTTCTGGGAGTTGCCCTAACCCTAACACCTTTCATCTTTCCCTTTAATTTTTCTCTGTCATTTGTGTAAGTTGGATCTATTAATATAAATATATATTTATACTTAAAAACTCATCATCTGAAAGTCTCCACCTTTTACTTTCTCTTGTTTTTCAGGTATCCATATAGACATATTTTGTATTTCATACCCAAACTGTTATATTTAATATATCTAATGACAGCCAGCATTGGTTTGTTTACATCCTCGTAACTTATCAGCCCTGCAAAAGACTAATAGAAAAAGTGCCAGGCTTTAAAATTGCAGGGGTGGATCTCTTTAACTACAATCCTTTAAGGCAGTGTCCCACCATGGCAGCAGTCCAATGAGTGACACAAGATAAAAGATTAAATTTCATGAAATGGTCCCCTACCTAGCAGAACCTGAAAACTACTAAATCCAGAGCTGCAAATTCTACAGAAACAGAAGGCAAAAGAAGACTGTATATCTTGACAATTGGTACTTACTGTCTGTTTCTTTCATGTCCAACACAGCTTTTATAGAGTTTAATGGTAACAAAGCTAAATGTTTAAATGGTTTCTGTGGCGTTTTATGGCTGGAAGGACTTTTAGTAGCATTGTTCATCAACTTGAGTCGACGTTTGCAAATCTAAACAGAAAAAGAAAAACCAACAAATATTTTAGGTCTACAAAACTAGGGTGAATAACAGAATCTATTTTATCAGTTTCACCTGATACAGTAGGACCATGTTAAGTTTATGTATCTGTCATCCATTGTAGAATCTAGGTTAGTTTTTATGTAACCACTGTCCGTCACAGGAACCAGATTAGTAGCCCCTATCTATTGTAAGGGACCAGTTAGTTTGATCGGTGAAGTTCATTAACAGAAGTAATAGACATGGCAGTTTTCAGTGAAATAATTTCACATCTGCTTTTTTGAAAGAATCTCTTGAGAAATATTATTGAAATGAAAAAGGAGTTGTGGGATTATGGTTTAGTAAGTCTAACTCCAGAAGTTCAACCTCATCACTTGGTGATGTTGGAAGTACTGAATCATGTTGACCTTGTTAAAATTTGAACACTGCAATATAATAAGATATGAACTTGTTGGTAAGCAGTAGAAAAGCCAAAACAAGAACATAAATGTTTACAGTGACTGAGAAGTCAATGAGAAAACATTGTGAGTTTTGTTGGGGGTTTTTTTGTTACTTTTATCATGAGCTTTTTACAGTGAATTACAGCATTCTGTGATACCTTCTTGGAGTAGGTCATGCAGTTCTCATTTTGTGAATTTGAAATTGTCCACAGAATACATTTGCATAGATGTAGCAATAGTTTTTCTTTATGTGTTCTGCGTTAAATAAATGAAAAGATGAAACTAACGGAATCTTAAGCAAAAGTCAACAACACAAGAAAGGTCCGTACCAATGTAGTGGGAGGAGGGGGGTTAGCAATGAGAGGCAGGATGCTAGTAGTTTTAGTAAGAGAAACAAAACTAACATACTTACAGACAGGCTATCACTAAAGAGGAACAAAGTCAAAGATTCTCCTCTTGGAATGACAGAACCATATAATTCAATAGTGTCGACCTTCTTTAGGAAAGTCCGATGTGAAGAGAGCAGATAAGGCTGGCAAAGAAAAACATAAAATTAGTACAAAAAAAAATATAATAATTACTAAAAACACAAAATCTCTAAAAATCTTCATCAACCAATGAAATTGGCTGTAATTACAATCAGATGACATGCTAATTAACTTTATCAGATCCTCATGAACAAGTTCCATAGACCAATACGGTATAGCAGAACTGCTGGAAATTATCATCACTCGTTGATCTTTTAATATAAGCATATTTTCAAGATATTTAGCAACTTGGTTAATTAAACCAAACGAAGCCCAAGCAGTAAATTAGATACTTACAGGACAACACTCAATGTCATTAAATAAGTCAAACATTTCCACACGGTTTTCAGTCTTCTTCTTGTCTTCGTTAATGTATCTAGAAATGGAAATAGCCTTGAGATTAGTAATCAGCTGAAAAATACGAAAATACAAACCACACCAGATTTATTATAGCAGCTAATTAGTGACTCACTAAATTGAAATGTCAGCCTAATGAAGCAGTAATGAATAAAAGACCTTTCGTACAAAGGATTCTGAGAATGCGCTTTATACAGCATCAACATCATCAGTTTAACATTCACCTTTCCATTGCTTGCAGGAGTCAGAATTTATTGAGACATCTTCTACTATGGCTGGATACCTTTCCTGTTGCCAACCCTCATTCATTTCCAAATAAGGTAATATTGACCCATGCCAGAAATGCTTTTGCAGAATATTGGGAATGAATGGCATTACTGGGTACAAGAGTGACAATAGTTTACAACTACTACAAAACGTCAGGATAAGGAGACACACGCATATATACACATGTCTACACACACACACACACACACACACAGGTATATGCATAAGATACATACTCACACACTTAAACACATACAGTCATATACACACACACACACACACACACACACACACATATACTTATATCATCCTCATCGTTTCACGTCCTCCCCCTGCCATGCTGACATGGGAGGGAGGGTTTGACAGGAGCCAGCCAAGCAGGAGCCTGCACCAGACTGCACTGTGTCTGTTCTGGCATGGCTTTGTTTCTTTTCGTGGCTGGATGCCCATCTTAGCACCAAGCACTCTGCAGAGTGAGCTGGGTACGTTTCACGTGGCACCGGCACAGGGGAGGTCAGTTGTGGCAGGGTTTTTACAGCTGGATGCCCTTCCAAATGCCAACCACTTTACAGTGTGGACTCGATGCTTTTTAAGTGGCACCAGCACTGGCAGGGTCACCAAATGACATTGCAAGGCAAAGAGGCTTTGAGAGGGGAGGGGGCATTGGAGGAGGAGGGGATCTTGTGTCGGATGATGAAAGGTTTATAGTGAGAGAGAGAGAGACAGACAGACAGAAACAGGTGTCTTGCTGTAGAGAAGGTACATGGTTACCTGACCAGAGAGAGAGAAAGATCAGAAACAGGTGTGCTGCCGCAAAGGAAGCACGTGGTTACCCAACCTGAAGGAAATGCAGGGGAAGGTGAGAGAGAGTGGGGGGGAGACAGCAGGATAGAGATGTTATTTATTATGTTGTGAATGGTGCATTGGTATACAACATTGAATCTTCTGCATTGGGCTTGCAGCCAGCAATCTGATATGATGGACTGGCTCAGAAGGGGGACGATGTCATCTAGTGAGGTCAAGTTGCTCTACTGGTCACAACATGATCACAACCATAAGCCCTGGGTTTAAACTAAACATACAAATACACACACATATTCACATACATACGCATAACCCATACCAGCATTGACAATAGACATTAAATGATAACACACACACACACACACATATATATATACATGCAGTTAACTTGTACAAGATTCTCATCCACCAAATATAAACCTAAAGCTATGGTAAGAAGGGATCTGCCAAAAGAACTATGCAGTGGACTCAAAACTAGACCCTAATGGTTGTGAAGTAAAATCGCAACAGCCATTCTTACAGAAATCACCTAAAACTCACGTGAGAACTTCTTTCAATGCTTTGACAGCTTCGTCCAGCTTTTTGGAATCAGGATTGGTTTTTGGAGTTCGTTTGAGAATTTCTGATAAAAAAAAAATCATATAAATATAACTATGGTAATAATTATTGTTATTATTATTATTATTATTATTAAGGTGGTAAGTTAACATAATTGTTTGCACATCAAATAAACTGAAGCTCTCAAAATACTATCTCTGGTTATTTATGAAGAACCTGTTTCAATGGAACTCTGCAATATAGGATCCAAGTAGCATTGGCACCTTCAATGTTTTTCAACGATTCCATTGTTTTAGGCTTTCAATTAACAGTGTTGAACCCTTTCTTTTTGGATTTGGTAATTTCATTGAAGATACACCTTCACACCTTCTTTGGTATGTTTCCATTGTCTTGGAACCATTTTTCTATGCAACTCAGGCCTTTACCCACCTCCACTTCCACTACGGCCCCTTCTGTCTGCCTGCTTTCCTCTCTTCTTCTTCTTTTTCTCCTCCAAACAGTTCACCTACTAAAATCGAAGCAGATCTCACCAAGCCCCTTCTTTCTGATCTTCTGCTGGAATACACTTCAGGATTCCATCAACCTTTTGGGTCACATGTTTCACACCATCACAGTCACAACTCCCAAATGAACCAGTTGGCTCTCTGCTCTTGTTCTGATTATTTCCTTCTGTTTTACCATTAGGTCCCTTTGTTCCTCAGTCATATCCTCTACAATACAGGGTCCTGAACATCACATCGATTCCTTCCCATATTTATACTTGAATAAAGGTGGGAAAGGCTTCATCTCGCATTCTCTCAAAGCTACGAGAATTGAATAACGTGATTTGCTTATTTTTTTTAGCGATTTTGTAGAACAGTTGGATATGACCGGCTTGAACAAATAAAGGGGATTTAATTTTGGCCGGTTACGACCAGATTGAACACCTTTTGCCTTTTCTTCCTGTTGCTGTTTTATATATAAACCTTTTGGACATGCACAGTTTCTCAAATAATTACTCTGCCTATTACTTTCTCCTCTGTGTGACAAAATGACTGGCTTCTTTAATTGAACCAGTTAATATCAGATTTTGGTTGTGAGCTCCATACATTGCCAACAGCTTTCTAGTTTTTCTGTCAAGTTCTTGTATGTTGTTTTTGGTCCAAGTAAGAAAATGGTTAATAAAGACATACTTATGTAGATTGCGCAATATCCTATAGCAGACACTCCTTGATCACTGTTTAGTTAAATTCTTCTTCCATGAGATAAACCCAAAAGACTTCTGCAGCCTACTCTAATGCAACCTTTTAATCTCAACAGATGAAAAATATTGTTTTACTTGTTTCACTCATTGGACTGCACCCATGCTGGAGCATCATTTTCAAGGGTTTAGTTGAATGAATCAGCCCTGGTACTTACATTTTTAATAAGGTACTTACTTTATCAGACTCTTTTGCTGAACTGTTAAGTTACAAGATGAACAAATCACACCAGTTGTTAAGTGGTGGGGGAACCCAAACACATAAATACATATATATATATATATATATATATATATATATATATATATATAACTGGCATTCTGTTGGTTAGGACGATAAGTGTTCCAGCTAATTTGATCAACAGAATACCCTGCTTGTGAAATTAACATGCAAATGGCTAAGCACTCCATGGACAAGGAGATTCAGTGTAACACAATGTGACAACATTGGCCCTTTGGAATACAATTCATTCTTTTGCCAGCCAAGTGGACTGGAGCAAAAAGTGTGACACTCAAGGACACAACATACTGCCAGAAATTGACCTCACAAAATTAAAATCATAGGCCGAACACCCTAATTACACACACACAACGGGCTTCTACACAGTTTCCATCTGCCAAATTCACTCACAAAGCCTGAGGTATAGTAGAAAATGTTTGCTCAAGGTGCGACACAGTGAATTGAACCAGAAAACATCTGGTTGCAAAGGATTCTTCTTAACCATACGCCCATATTGGAGCCGTTGTTCAAATCAACAGCCACAGCTTCATAGCTTGAGATGTTTAAACAAATTAAAAGAACAAATGGTGCAGACTTCAACTATTTCTTTTGGTAATAAAAAAAAACAATGTTTAATTCTATTAGATTTCTATTATTTAAAGAACAATAATGATTTCTTGAAACAATAAAAACAAAAAAAGGACTAAACTTTAGACTGGCAGAATTAGTTTCCTTACTTAGAGGTACACAGCAACAAGTGAAGAAATATAGATTAAAAAATACAGATTTTGCTGTAACATAGGCAGAACTATTGCCAAAATGTTTGTGACAGAAAATTAGTAGATCGTATGAATACACACCAGAGAAAGAATTGAGAAAACCAATGTGGCTAAGAGCCAAGAAATGACTGTGTTAAGTTCTTCAAATGTTGTAATTGAGTTGATATAAAAAAAAATAGGGAGTCATGTTCAACAAGTAAAAATAGGTTGGGAAGTTTAAAGGAACAGACTATTGGTGATCAGGTTCAAACCTCACCAGGCCCTTGAACCAGTTACTTTACTTCATTTATTTGGGCACTTTCACTGCTTGTTTAATTGGTTGTGGAAAGGGAAATAGTTGATAACACAAACAGATCAAACTAATTTGATGAAAAAAAGTTGTTGCTGCTTCTCTAACATAGATTTTAAAAACAATGACGAACAGAGAAAATTTAATTATTGTATATTATGATGTACATAGTACCCCACCTCCATGTTAGAATACTCTAAATATATCATCATCATCATCATCATTTAACATCCGTCTTCCATGATGACATGGGATGGATGGCTGGAAACGAGCTGACAAGCCAGAGGATTGTACCAAGTTCCACTGTCTATTTCAGCAGAGTTTTTACGGTTGGATGCCCTTCCAAACACCAATCATTTTACAGTGTGGACTGGATGCTTTTTAGATGGCACCAAGCACCAGTGGGATCACCAAGTAACTTGCAAGACAAAGATCCTTTGAGAGTAGGGTGGGGTACAGGAGGCTTAGGGCTAGGGCTAGCACCATATGATGAGAGAGGGAAGCAAAAAAGGGGCTTTGCTGTAGAGGAGATAGATGGCAGTATGAGAGGGAGAAAGTAGTACATGGGAGTCAGAGGGAGAGAGTGAATAAGCAAGAGGGAGTGATGGTGGAGATGGTGGAGATGGTAGAGCATTGGTAAGGGTGCCTGAGTAAGGGGTTCCCATGAATGAGAAGGAAGGAAGGGGAGAAGGGATGCAATGACTGGTGAAATTTGGGTATAGAGGGGATAGCAATGATACAGGGAGCAGGGCAGGACTGCAGGGGTAGGTAGGGAGGGAGAGATAAACAGAGTGCATGATAAAGAGGCAATGCGAGGAAGAGGAGATGCAGTTTGGTTTAATGGGGTGGGGTGGGAGTGCAAACAAATTTTTTAATGTTACATGTGGGTGGAACACACAGCACTTCCAGAACTCAGTTTTACTGAGGTTGGCAGATTTTCTCATGAACCTCATATCACCAAATATCTAGGGCCTTTGTCATCTCTTCTATGAGCCCCAACATCTTGAGATCAATCCTCACTACTTCGTCCCATGTCTTCCTTGGTCTCCCTCTTCCACAGGTGCCATCCACTCTAAGTGATTGGCACTGCTTTATGCAGCTGTCTGCATTCATACACATCACATATCCAAACCAGCAAAGGCTTCTCTCTCACATGCAAGAGAGAGAGAGAGAGAGAGAGAGAGAGAGAGAGAGAGAGAAAGAGAGAGAGATATGCATGCATGCACACACACACACATCAATGGTGCCTGGTGGTAATGTTAAACTAGGTGATGGGTCAAGTGTACCAGCCAAGAAGGCCACATTAAGATTTGAATTTAGGATGCAAAGCACCAGAAGAAAAACTACAAAAAATCTGGCCTGATATTCTTTCAGTTCCACTAAACCAATGCAGTAGGTTGGGGCTTTTGAAAGGCAATGTCAGCATAGCATGATTTGAACTCAGCATGCAAAGTGTTGGAAAGAATACGCATGGAATGTTGTTCAATGATAGTCTTAATGACTGCCAATTTGCTGCCTACGTGTAAGATCTTCATCTCCCTAACTACATTTTAAGTTTGTAGAATCTTAGTGTCAAGAAGACAAGAAAACAATGTATCATTGCAATGGTGGTGGATCAGTTCCTACAAGTCAGGTGATTACCATCAAACATTGTCTCCAGTTGTGGAAGTTCCAGAAGGTTAGACAAATGAACTAACTTACAGTAATTGCTAATGTCAATGTCAAAATGAAATTACTTCATCACTTCTTTTTGAACTGAGCAAAGACTGATAAAGGCAGCAACAGGAACCAGCTTCTGATAATAAATTGCAGCCTGTTGCACAGTTTAACACACAGATTCTAGAGTCATTGCAATTTTAAAAGGACCAGGCAAATATTGGTGTTGACATGTTAATAGTTATGAGATCAATCTAGAACAAAAATTTGGCTCAGTGAAGTGCTGACAGAGAAAAACTATTAAATATAAAACATCTAATAATTAAAATAACTGTTTCAAATTCTGGCACAAGGCCAGCAATTCTGAGGGGAGAGACTAATCAATTACATCAACTGCAGTACTTGACTGGTACTTATTTTGTTGACACCTGAAATAATGAAAAACAAAGTTGACCTCAGCAGTATTTGAACTCAGAACATTGCTAAGCATTTTGCTTGACATGCTAATGATTCTGCCAGCTTGCCACACTAATAATCATAATAATAGTACTAACGATATTAATAACAATAGCAATGAAACTTCATTAGCATAACATTCTGAATCAATTAATTATTTTCATTAACCAATCAGTATTTACAGAGATTCCATAGTAGAAGAACGAATAGTAAATTGGTGAGTAATAACAAATGGATCGATAAATACTGTCAAAGAATCACCAACTAGCAAGAATTTGACCTTTGCAGTCATTTGGCCATGCAGCTGAGAACATGGGTGAAGTTGAAATTGTCTGCCAGAGGTTATAAATGATGGTAATGGGAAAAAAAAAAAAGAAAAAAAAAAAGAAGAAAAAAAGAAAAAGAAAAAATTTAGCAATATCCTGAAATGACAAATTCTCACCATTTAAAAGCAGAATAACACTTCCAAGACGCTGCACAGGACGTATCATTAATTCAACTAGAGTTTGTCGACCACATTCTGGTTTGTTAAGAGATACCTGAAACACAAGAAATAATTGAGTCTATTGAAACGAGAAATTCTGTACTGTTATTTTCATGTCACTATTGTTATTATTATTATTATTATTATTATTATTATTATTATTAGTTAAGCAATGTTTCTGGTTTCATAGAAGCCATGTTCTTACACATTTAGAACAGAGACAAATAGTGAAAACAAATATCCACATCAGCAGATATTAAATAAAATTGGAAGAAATACTTTGAAATAGAGTTTTTCTAACACACACACACACACACACACACACACACACACACACAGAGTCACATTTCTAATTTGTTGCTCTATTGTTTCACTTCAAGCTACCTTTCAATACCTGATCAATATTAAATATCTTTTTCACTATATTTTATGTCATCCAGGGGCTAAGATATAAAATGTACCCCCAGCACATACTGTTGGGGAGTAGGTGAACAAGCAGATGAAATGCAGAGCAGAAGAATCTATTCTGCTGTGTCTTGCCAAAGACATGAAACCTTCTCTAGAATCAGTGCCATGACAAAATATACCCAATACACTCCTGTAAGAGGGTTAGGGTTAGGGTTAGGGTTAGGGTAGAGAGAAGAGAGAGAGCTAAGGGTTAGGGTTAGGGTTAGGGTTAGGGTAGAGAGAAGAGAGAGAGCTAAGAGTATCTTTTATGTCCTGTCTTATGAACAACTTCTTTAGTGATGTAGCCATAATGATAAACTGCATCTTATACAGAGCGCAGCCATAGTAACCAAGCTAGAAATGAAAGAGAAGAGCAAGACATGGCCCTCTGGCCCATCTATGAGCAGAGAGTAATTCAGAATGAGAATTGACTCAGGTCATGATGACCCAGCCAATCAATGCCAACATGGAAAGCAGACATATGGTGATGATGATGATGATGATGATGATGGTGGTGGTGGTAGCTATGGCTAAGAACGTTACCATTTTGATTATATAACTAATTTCAATGCTTCAATTATCAATCTGGTTTTAATTTGTTTGTCTTCTTCCTTAATTGTACACGACACCAAAACATACAGCCTTTTCAATCAGGAACCCATTATTGTAAATTATAATAATTGTCTAATGTAATATTGAAGAACAATCAAACCAATCAAACATTTCAATCAAGGCAGGTCTTATCGCAGATGTCTAGAAAACACAAGTAGCTTCACAAAATACTAAATAACATTGACATATAGTCCAATAAAAAAAAAAGAAAAAAACAATCTCAAAGGAACAAGGGTATATGACAATAACTGAGGCTGTTTAATAACATTATTGATGGAAAATATCATAATTCAACAAAAAGAAAGGATTTCTCACTTGGTGCAGTCACAGTCAACAACAAGCAATAAACAACTTTGTATACATCAAGTGCTAAAAAATATTCCATCATCTTTCTCTCTCTCCCACCACCTCTATACTCCTACATCTCACCATATCTTGACCCTCTCTGATCCCTTACCCCATCCCTTAACTAACCACTATCTTATCCCACCCTCTCTTGATTTTACTCCCTAACCCCAACATTTCTTGACTCTCTACTCCTTTACTCCACCATCTTTTAGCACTTTACTCTCTTACCCACAATTTCCTGACTCTCTATTTCCATCATCTTTTGACTCTTATCCTACACTCCACTATCCCTTGATTTTATTCCCTTACCCCATCATCTCTTGACCCTCCAATCCCTTACCCCACAATCTCGACTCTCTACTCCTTTGCCCTATCATCTTGACTCTCCACTCCATTACTCAACAATCTCTTGATTCTACTTCTTTACTTCATCATCTCTTGATTCTACTTTCTTATCCTACCATCTCTTGACTCCTATACCACACATCTTGATGCTCTATTCCCTTACCCCCACCATTTCTTGGATCTACTCCTTTACCCCACCATCGCTTGACTACTCCCATTATGTCTTGACTCTACTCTTTTATCCCACTATTTCTTGACTCTATACTCCCATCACTTTGTGACCATACTCTCTAATCCCACTATCCCTTACCTCTCTACTCCCACCATCTTACCCAACCATCTCATGGTCCTATTCCCATCATCTCTTGACTGTTCTTTTATCCCACTACCTCTTGACTCTCTCTCTCTTCCACTATCCCACTACCGCTTGACTCTCTACTCTCATATCCCAATATCTCTTGACTTCACTCCAATATCCTCTCTTTTGACTCTCAAATCTCATCCATACACCCCACCATCTCAACTCACTACTACATTACCAAAATACTGTCTTTTTCCATATTGTAATTTTTATCCACTGAAGGGAGAAATCAGCTCAATAAATCTTTCCAAAGAGAAAAACCTTCAAACCAAATCTAACATTTTCTTGTGTACTTTTCTCCCTTCTGATCTGCTGCTTCTTCCTATCTCGACTAGATTCAGCTTTTCCAGATGCAGCCCAGCTCTAATTAAGCAACTGTTCAAGGAAATGCTACATGAATAATGAACATGAAGCAGCAGAGAATGTTGGAAAGAGCGGAAATGAGAATGGTTTGGCAGATAGATGGCCAATAGTTGCAAGAGAAGATAAAGACAAATAATGAATTTCTACGAATGATGGGAATTTAGCCAATGATGGATTTATGCTATGAAGTGAGGTGGAATTAGTTGGTCATGTGCTGAAGAAGGACTGTGTGAGAGGGGTGATGGAAAATAAGAGGGAAGCAAAGGAGAGCAATTGAGAAAGGCATGGTTAAAGGTAGAAATGAGCAGAAAAGGATGTAAGGGACAGGGTAAAATGGAGAGGACTGTCACAAAGACTGTAGGGATAACTTCTGCTTTAGCTGGAAGTGTGGCCTTAAAATACTGTTGTTGTTGAAGATGGCTCCCTACTTCCAGAAAACTGGAATTCTGGTAAGATTTTCTAATGCAACTAAATTCAATTTGATAAATTATTGTAATTTATTTTTACAAATACAACATTGAGCCCCATGTTGTAATAACAACTAATATATTTGAAGACAATAATTTATTTTCATATAAGCACAAAGCTTAAAATCTTAATGGCGTAGGGCTAGTCAGTGACATCAATCGCAAAAGGATGCAAAGTGAAGTTGACCTTAACAGAATTTGAACTCAGAACCTAAGGAGCTGAAAGAAATGCTGCTAAGCATTTTGTCTGGTGCAGCCACGACTCGGCAAGCTCACTGCCTTAATAATAATGGTTTCAAATTTTGACACAATTCTCAGGAAGATGTAAGGCAATTACATTGATTGGGTCAATGTAATTGCCTTACATCTTCCTGGAAAGTCAACCTCAGCAGGATTTGAATTCAGAACATAGCAACATGTTAATGGTTCTGCCAGCTCACCACTTCAAGAATAATAATAATAATAATAATAATAATAATCATAATAATAATAATAATAATCCTTTCCACTGGAGGCACAAGTCCTCAAATTTGTGGAGAGGGGACTAGTAGATTACATTGACCCCAGTATTTCACCGGTACTTTATCAACCCCAAAAGGATAAAAGGCGAAGTCAACCTTGGCGGAATTTGAACTCAGAACATAGCAACAGGCTATGCATTTCGTCCAGTGTGCCATTGATTCTGCTAGCTCACCACCTTAATAATAATAATAATAATAATAGTTGTAGTCATGGTCGCTGCCGGTTCCATGTAAATGGCACCCGTGCATCATAATCATGGCCATTGGCAATGAGCATGAATCGTCATGGTCATTGCCAATGCCATGTAAATGACACCTAAGAATCGTAATTATGGTCACTGCTGGTGCCATGTAAATGGAACCCATACATCATAGTCATGCTCATTGATGGTGCCATATAAATGGTACCCATGAATTGCTGTTGTGGTTGCTACCAGTGCCAGGTAAATGGCACCCGTGCATCATAGTCATGATCACTGCCAGTGCCATGTGAATGGCACCCATTCTTGTGACATGTAAGAGCACCCCTTACACTCTTGGAGTGGTTGGCATGTTAGGAAGGGCATCCAGCTGTAGAGATCATGCCAAATTAGACTGGAACCTGGTGCAGCTCTCCGGCTCATCAACTCCAGTCAAACCATCTAAATGATGCCAGCATGGAGTGTGGACGTTGAATGATTAATAATAATAATAATAACGATAATAATAATAATAATAATAATAATAATAATAATAATAATAAGTCACAGAGAGGGTCATAGCTCAATTAATTAGGAAGACAGCATAGATGAGATGCAGTTTGGATTTGTGCCAGGTGAGAGCACGACTGATGCAATATTCTTGGTTAAGCAAATGCAAGAGAAATATTTAGCCCTGTACTTGACTTTTGTCAACATGAAGAAAACCTTTGACAGGGTCCTCTTCTCCCTCATCTAGTGGTCATTGTGGAAGCTAGGGACAGAAGAGTGGTCAATAAGAGCTATACAAGCCATGTAGAGGGATGCTGCCAGTAAGGTGAAGGTTGGCAACGAGTATAGCAATGAATTCAGTGTACAGGTAGGAATTCACCAAGGATCAGTTCTCAGCCCCATCTTGTTTATCTTAGTCCTCCAGGCCATAACAGAGGAATTCAAGACTGGCTGCTTCATGCAAGCTCCTCTACTGATGACCTTGTTCTTAAAGCTGAATTACTACCTGACCTAGAGAAGAAATTTCAGGTGTGGCAGTAAGGCCTGGAATCTAAGGGCCTTGGAGTTAATTTAACAAAATCCAAAGTCCTAGTAAGCAGGAAAACAAACAAATCACAAGTCCCTTCAGGGAGATGGCCTTGCTCAATGCATAAGTTGGGTGTTGGTAGAAACTCCATACGTTGTACCCAGTGCAAGCTTTGGACACATAAGAGGTGTAGCAGTATCACAGGTAGGTTAATGGAGAAAATAGTCTTTGTGTGTGGCAAATGTGGGGGTACAATAAGCACTAAGAATGCACAGACAATAGACTCCCTCAAATGCTCAGTGGGGATCATCCACAATCTACAGTGATGTTGAAATGCAATGGAAATAACATTAAACCACTTAAACCACTATAAGATTTTTTAGAGTCAGTACTTAGATCCAGTCACATGATCTCAAAAATTGCTTTGGGGTAGTAACTGCAATTTCTTAAGCAGTAGCATCATAGAAAGGATGCTGGTGTATCACAATTAATGTTCCTAGATATAATCTGGAACTCATTCCCAAACACCTGTGTCAACTGAAATGTATAGAATTAACAAAATACCAGCCACAACAGGTTTGAACTCACAACTTATGCACATCAATATTCTGTTATCTACTCATCCATCTCGTTTTAGAATCTGTGGAATGTACACAATATTCACTCTTAAACACCTCTTTTCCCGAAACTCTTTACTGCTAAAGTCTATACAGTATACCAAATCATCATCATCACCACTTTAACTTCCAATTTTCCATGCTTGCATGGATCAGACAGAGTTCATTAAGCAAATTTTCTACAGCTGGATGCCCTTTCTGTCACCAACCCTCATCTCTTTACAAACAAGCTAATATTTCCCCGTCTGGACATGTTTTCATGGAAGATTGGAGATGAATATCATTGTTTGTATGGTGGTGAAACTTGTTTACGACTATTGTATGACATCAAGACAAGGAGACACAAACATACAAACACACAAACACAAACCTGTTTTGCTTTGGCTCCATCACTCATACTTTAATTCCTGATCTCCTAGCATAAAGCCACCTCCCTTGGTGTTTGTAGTCTTATGAGCAACATGGCAATCTTACTAGTAGTACAAGAAAAAGCTGATACCATGAAAAAAGCACCCAGTACAAATTGTAAAGTGGCAGATGCTAGGAAGAGCATCCAGCTGTAGAAACGATGCCAAAGCGGACAATGGAGAAGAATGGAGTCATTGGATGCATCAGATCCTGTTGAACCATCCAACTCAAACCAACATGGAATATCGATATTTAAATCATGATGGTAATGGAGCATCCACACACACACATACACACAAACAAACAGGTTTCTTTCAATTTGTCTACCAAATCCACTCAAAAGGCTTTTGTTAGCCTAGGATTATAACAGGAGATACTTGCCCAAGGTGCCATGCAGTGGAACTGAACCTGAAACCATGTAGCTGGGGAGCAAATTTCTTAACCATACAACCATACCTGTATACAAAATATTTTATTCAAAAATCCCTCTGCTCCTTAAAGCCTTACTTCTAAAGTATCTATAATATACACAATATTTGCACCAAAGTCTCTTCTCTCTCTCTAAACTTATGCAATACATTTTCCTGCCAAATTCCTTCCTCTACATTGTAGCAACATCCAAGAACTCTAACTTTGAGCATGAATTCTAATTTCTGTACAAAAGATTTTTTTTTAAATGATAAAAACTCCAAGATGGGTTGAAATAAGAAAACGCTTTGGTTGAATTACCTTTAAGAAGGCATGAAATCTAGGATTCTTCTTTTCACATTCCAGAATACTCTCTTTTGTTTTTTCGAAAAAGTTCACAAATGGAGGATACGCTTTTACCAATTTATCAGCCTAATCAATAAAAACAGATTAAAAGAATATTATAACAATACCAATTCCCTCCTGTTGCTGCAATCTAAAGAAACTGAAAAACCAGTGAAACAACATTTCACAAGTGAATGGTTAGAATCAAACATGGCAACAAATGAATTGTTTTTTTTTTTATTAGCCACAAAGGCATAAATGAAAATGGGAATGAAATATATGAACTGCATGAACCAAAAGTTACAAAGAAGTCTAAAATTTCAATAAGCATATTCTAATTATTATATTTGATGACATAAAAGATGCATCCCAATTTCAGCAGCGCATATTCAAAGAAAAAAGGATTTTAGTGCATTAAAACTTATAGGAAGCCTAACTTTGCCTATAGGGATGAGTTTTCTGAGACTGTCTTTTTTTACAAGTGCATTTTCTCTGTCATCAAATACAGTAATTAGTGCTTTTCTTAAATATCGTTAAGAAGTATTGAAACTCCAATCATCACTTTTTAATATTTTAATAACAATATAAGAAAAAAATTTTTTTAAAAATAATTAAAGAAATTTATTTATTAAAATCTGAGATCGTTTTGTGACTTTTGACTTGGCTGGTATATGTCTAACTTGTGACTTTTGACTCCCCTGGTATATGTCTAACTTGTGACTTTTGACTCCCCTGGTATATGTCTAACTTGTGACTTTTGACTCCCCTGGTATATGTCTAACTTGTGACTTTTGACTCCCCTGGTATATGTCTAACTTGTGACTTTTGACTCCCCTGGTATATGTCTAACTTTTTACAATCTATCCAACTCATGCAAACATGGATGACCTGTAACATAATCCTACTCTTCCACTAAATAGTTTAGGTATCGACGTATTCATCAACACTCAACCCTCTCGCTCCTTGATCCAGTGGAACATTGAAGGAGAGAGAGTGGGTTGAACCAGTACTGGGTAGCTGGTACTAACTAATGAACTGACTGGATCTACAATGAAATGACCAGTCGAGGAACCAAACCCACGACCTCACGATTGTGAGCCCCAAACCCAAATCAACCAGCTATACACCTTTACCTACAATGCTGGCATCAAACTCATTCTGGGTTGACCTTTCTTAAAGCCACCACTCACACTGCTCCATAGTTACTTCCAAGTAAGGCAGCAAGAGTTATGGCCCTTGTCAAAACACCTAATACACTACAATTCAGCTGGGTTTTTTTTTGTTTTTTGTTTTCTTTTCCATTTAATCTTCTTTTTAATAAACCTCTCATAATTATATCAATAATTCCAACATAACCTATCGGCCAATGCAATCCATCAAACAGATGACCAAACTCATTAACACTCTAAGAGTGTTCAAGGAATATCTCATTGTCTCGTTGCCACGGAAACTAATCACCAGTAGTTAACATTGATTTATTGGTATTCATCATATTGATACAGGTTCACATTATTTAATTTCATCTAAACTATACTTAATGACCACACGTTCTGGGTTTGCTTGAGGTTTTTTGTTTTTTTTTTGCTAGGGTCTTCTTTTGATCTTTTTCTTTTTTTTTATCTGTTTTTGACATCATCAACGTATCTAACAAAAACACAAATGACTGAAGAGCAAGGAAAGCTTTGAAATTTAAAACCAGTGTGGACACAAAGATGACTGCAGCTTTGTTTTCAGGTAATGACCACAACAGACAGGACAGCATGTAAATAATAGTAAATTGTAAAGACTGTATATGATCAGTGAAATAACTGTGTGTGTGTGTGTGTGTGTGTGTGTGTGTGGAACAGAATATAAAAAAAAAGAATTACATGTTTAAGAATTACATCGCCAACCAAGGCATCTTCCTTCCAATTGTTAATCAAGTCTGACAGCTCATCCCTTATTTTACAATGGATGTCATAAATTGGTGGGATTTTACCAAATATTGATTTAATCTCAAGTGGTACAAGTATTGGGACATTGTATTGGTTTGGTTCCTCAATTTTTTCCTTAAATACCTGAAAAAGTAAGATAATCAGTCTCAGAATATTAGTTTCATTTTTTTTTTAAGTTTACAACAATAACAGTATATATTCAACTATTACTACTGCTATTACTACTATTATTATTATTATTTTATTTTCATTGTTGTTGCTTTGATTAATATGAGCTGTTCCAAGTCTCAGGCTGAGACCCAAGTAAGTTGAAGATTTAACTATAAGTGTTGTTAATGGTTAGTAATGATATATTGTATGGGAAGAAGACCAGATTCTGTTGAATTTGTAATATTTGAGATTTTGGAAAAGTTTAAAAGGATATTCTCAGATATTCTCAGGTTGACAGCAGTTTTCTGAGGATGTGGGCAGTACTCATGAGAACAATTTTTGTAGTTCTGATACCTTTGGCTTTCCTGGTATTTGGCCACAGTGTTTAAAAGTACCATTTGGTATTATGCCCAGAGCTCTGATGATCACAGGTACAGTAATCATTTAGATGCCATGTTTTTGAGACCTCTATTCCAAGATCCTTGTATGGCTGGATGCCCTTCCTAATGCCAACCACTATACACATCATGTATTGGATGCTTTTTCATGCCACCAGTACTATTGAGGTCACCATGCATCTGGCACGACTACGGACCCTGAATCAATGTAACTTGTGGGTGAAGAGCATAAATTAATGTGGGTGGGAAGCACAAGTTAAATGTAAGAAGAATGTTTAGTAAGAAATATTGAGATAGAAACAGGAGTTGGCACAGTTTCTCCTTCACGTTTAGTCATGGTCTTTAACTCTTACTCTCATGTACAGTTCTCTGTGTTCTATAACTCCTCCTTGTTCACAGAAGGATTTGGCAAAAGAAACTAAAAACGGAGAGGTATGTTTAGAATGTAATAACTTTTACGAAGCCTTCTGTGTGCATACGTGAGTTTGTGTACTTAGTGATGAGGCACGTTTTCAAGTGGCTCATTAACGAGCGTCTACCACAGATTGGAGAGGTTTATGACATTCCGGGTTAACTTTTTAAAAAGACTGAAAACCTATCAAGGACAATGTACATATTTTGGACAAGACTGCTCATATATCTGAGACAGCACTGCTGCTACACACACACACACATACTTCTACCAATCAGCCTGGATCACAAAGAAAGGAAAATCATCCAACTGCTTGACAAAGGCATCAACAAGCTACAGGCATACACTTCCTCTCTCTCTCTCTCTGCCTATTCTATATTTACCAAAACAGCTTCTGCTTGTCTCTACATACCACCTCTACTCAAATCCAAACTGCACAGTCACCTCCCTACCCTCTCATCTTTCTCCCTGTCCCTTAATGTCTCTCAGCCACTCACCACTTTGCCTAATCTTTTCTCCCCTCAACAACATCCCTTTGGAATTTTTTTCTCTTTGCTGTTCCTATTCCTAACAGAAGTTCAAACTGGACATAAAGTTTTTTGACTTCGGCCATTCGTCGAAGCATGAACAACATCTCTTCATCCATAACTAAAGTGAAAGAGGAAAACCTCTTTTTAGTAGTAGTAGGAAGAGGAGGAGGCAGACCTCAGCTATTAATAAGTTGGTGAAAAAGATGTTTCTATGTAAATGTATAGAATTATAATTACCATACAAAATAATGAAATTCTCTAAATACTACCAATTCCAGTCTAACAGGTAAAGAAATAGAACTGTAACTCCATTAAAAGATTTCAATTGAAACTGAGATTTTCAGAAAGCTGTACAGTTCTTTTCTTTTTTTTTTTTTATTAATTTGTCTCCTGGTGTTGTCTTAAAGATTAAATTCCATCCAGAAATTTCCAATGCTTTGTTTGTTTCTTATTTCTTTTTTAAAAACTAAGAATATTCCTCATATGACATAGTTGTTCCCAAAGAACGATGATGAAATAATCAGTATTACTTACATGGAGAATTGTATGCAAGATCTTCACATAATTCCATTCTGTCTGCAACAATTCCATTGCAACTAAACACCGCTGTGATGGTTTCAGAGCATTTCTGTCCTTGGTACATTTTTCTGGGAAAATGAATAATGGGAAAAATTACTTTTTTTTTTTAAATATACAAAATTAAGTGAGTTGTTATTTGTTTCTCTTAATCTTTTAAGATGATTAGCATATTTATTCATGACACATTCCAGCAAATTCAAATGTAAATATGTTAATCACTGTTGTATTTCATCACAGGAGATCAACTTCTCTGCACTGGGTGTTCATAGCATAATTCATTAGCAAAAGAAACTCTAAGACAGTCGCTGTTTCTCAACATCATTGTGTCTTGTGAGCCAGAGGCATCCCCAGACAAATGAATCTAACAAGAGTGGATGTTCTTGTGTGTATAATTTCAACAAACAACATGCACACATTCATCATAAAGGAAGTTCCCCTATGACAAACCTCAGCAGTGATTAGCATATTCACGTTCAAATTTGTCAAAACATTAAGAATAAATACACATCATCATCATCATCATGCACATGATGATTTATTACCCGTTGGCAGATATCAACACATCAGCAATCAGTTTGTTTGCTGAAATTATAAACACAAGAATCAACTCTTGGTAGATTCATTAATCACTGGGACAGGGTGTGCCTCTTGCCTGACGTGACACAATGATGTCAAAACACCAACTGTCCCAGAGTCCCTTGTGCCAATGAATCAAGTGGTTATGAACACATTCATTGTAAAAGAGGTGTTCTCCTGTGAGGAAAGATAGGATTAGCAGATTAATAATGGTTGAATCTCCTGGAAAGGATTAAGAATAAATGTGCCAGTCATTGCTTTGATTTTCACAGTTCACTCGGTATATAGCAACAAACTTTTAGTCAAGAGAAAAAGCAGTTCCTTGATGCTTTACAAGGCCTCTGGCATTGGTTGGCGGGGGGGGGGGGGAGTGAAAGAAGTTTTTGTGCAACAAGAATGGAATAACAACAATGCTAACATGAGGTTAATAAATGAAGGGGGTGTATGTGTGCGCCCCCACAAACATACCCATGTGTCACTCAGTGGTTTGGCATTGTGAAGTGACCATCAGGTGTTTACTCAGATTACCACCCAAAGTTATACTCCTGTACTACTTATGTAGGGCATACACTGCTAGACACACCTAGTCACCCCAAACAATCATAGAAGAACAGAAAATAAGAAGAGAAATCATCTTCTCGCCTAGACAACACCTGAGATACATCTGTTCAATTAGTATAATGATAGGTGTGTCCAGGCAGACTTGGATAAAAAAACCATTAAATGTACAGAAAACAAAAAATCCTATGTGACTTTGGAATATTAGTTAATAGATATGAAGCAGTAACAATAAGAACTGGTTTCTTTTTTACCCTAAGAGAGCCAAGAGTTCACAGACAAAATAATGTTGTACAGAAATAGAACAATAAAGAAATTGCTTCTGGCTTCGGTAATTAGTTGAACAGAAATGATACAAGATAACTTAAACACTGCCATCACCATCATCAGAATTGTTTGTTTCTGATTTTACTGTTCTTCTTTAGAATTTGCTGCACCTATATAACAATCAAAGAACCTGATAGCAAGTCATAGTAATTTCCAAAATACAACAATGGTTCTTCTTTATATATTAAGCCACAAATACTGTTGTTGTTGTTGTTGCTGTTGAGTGACTTTGATCAGTGCTGCTTGATGAAACCTATAGAGTACACTTTATAGGGTGTACCTATTTTGAATGTTAACAAGCAAAACAACTGTTGCACCCCCTATACATGCAATGCTCCACTCAAACCCAAACTTACACATAATTACTATTTGGGATGCAATATGCAATTCATGCTATTCTTTAGTCAGTTTGAACATTCTGGAAGTGCCTGGAGCATTTCATAAATATGAAGTGTCCATCAGTAATTTCAGTAATGGTGCAGCTATTTCAGAATGAATGGGTGTCTTGTGGTTTTCCAAATAAAATAATTGAGAAGGTGTCACTGACATTCGGACCCTCTAGCACTGATACATACCTCACTTAAGACCCCTACTATTAATACACAGCCCTATTGAGACCCCTATCATTAGTGCATAGCCCTGTTTAGCCTTTAGTGGATTAAACCTATCACATGACATTGCTACATAATTCCAGAGCTTTTGGTCAAATGCTAATCTCTAGCTTGAACAGCCGAGAGAATTTGTAGCGAATATTCAAGAAGATTCAATGTTAAAGAGACACTGATGGAGCTTCTCACTCAATTGCTAGAAACAGTAGCAAAATCTCCCTCAAACCACACCCTAACATCTTAAATAAAGATGGATACAGTAGATAGTGTATAACTTGATACACATAAAGATGGAGTGGTCACAACTGGAAAGCTTTTGATCATGTCTGCTTGATCAAGACTCACCGGAGACTAAACAACAATACAAAGCTGCTGTGGCATATAGTATTTCCAACCACATGGTTCTGGGTTCAGTCCCACTGAGTAGCACCTTGGAAGCCTTGTGAATGGATAGGGTAGATGGAAACTGAAAGAAGCCTGTCATGTGTGTGTGAGTGTGCTCGTTTGTCCCCCACTATCACTTGATAACCAACGTTCATGTGTTTACGTTTCCAGAGCTTAGTAATTTCGCAAAAGAGAGCAACAGAATAAGTACCAGGCTTTAAAACCACAAGTGCTGGGATCGATTTATTTAACTGAAAATTCTTCAAGGTGGTGCCCTAGCATGGCCACAGTCTAATGACTGACACAAGTAAAAACTTAAAGATGCCACACACACACACACACACACACACACACACAATTTCAGCCATATTGATTGTAAAGTATTGAAGACCAAGTGAAAACCAAGAAAATTCATATTGTTTCCCAACCCAAGAATTATTAGAATAAACCAAAACCATTCAACCAGAATTTTTAATTAAGGTGTTTCTTTAAATCCTACCTTCAACACTTCTTGTTTCTATTAATGACTCATTTTGGCATATTTTCACAGGTGTCATATTCTTGTCAGCAAAATCTTTGGAGCGTCTCTTGGGACCCCAGTTTGGAGTCTGCTGGTCTTGGTTTAATCGTTCATTGATGTCTTGAAGAAGGCGACGCTTACGATTCTTTAATGAGTTGTTCAAATAATTTGGTGTGAATGCTTCAGGTGACTCCTTCTGAAAAAGGATGACCATTAAAAACAAAATGACAAAAATACTAAATACAACAAATGAATAAAAAAAATTGTAAATGATTTAGATCAGTGATTCATAATGTTTCATGTTGTTTTCATGAATTTTACAGAGGCTTTTGAAAGCATAGACCCCCTTCTAGCTTTGGAAACCCTATCCAATGTGATCAGATAACCCTAATCCTCTTTAAACTTGGAATGCAGAGCACCTACAAAAATGATCATTTCTTGGAACTGCAAAAGTTCTCTGCAGGGTTCTTGAATTATGATCTGCTGGCTGTGGACAGCTGACTCTTTCCATCATATCCAGCAAAATAAAGCTGAGAGTTTTCATCAAACAAGAAATAATAATATTGCTAGCCTTCCAGATTCCATCACTTAGCTGCAAATGCAAAAGAAGTAGTGAGCTCATCTTGGTGAGCTCTACCGTCTGCTTTGGCATGGATTCTACAGCTGAATGCCCTTCCTAATGCCAACTGTTTTACAGAATGTACTGGGTGGCTTTTACATAGCACCAATGAGGTCACCAAATAACTAACAAGGTCCCTCAATTGAGGGGCGAGTAGTATTGAGTGGGGTGGCTTTGGGCCAGGCAGCAAGAGGTTATGAATAGAGGGACAGGAACAAGTGTGTCTTCACCATGTAGAGGAGATACATGGTTACTCAAGCTGGAAAAAGAGAGATAAGAAAGAAGAGAGGTCATGAGATTTATTACTGATAAACATCTGAAAGAATTAAAACAGTAAATCTACAAGAAATGGCACAAATTGAACCAATTTTCAATAAAGTTAAAAGCAACACCCAAAAAATTATTGGAACATGTCAAACATTCAACTTGATATGTGGAAAGAGAAACAAGGACATCTAAAAGATAGAGGGATACACCAGATCTTCAAATAGCCTCAATCTTGGTCACAGACAGAACTCAATGAGTGAGTACAGAGAGATGGAGGAAATATGTTTTGTAGTCAGCTGCAAGCTAAAATCAGGATTGTGTATGATTGCCAAACTTTTGCCATTGTCACCCAATTTGGCCAAAATAAAATTCCTCTATGAACCATTATTGTAAGAACACACATTAATACATTCTAATAAGGAACATTTGATACATTTCTTGCAGAAATATTTCTCAACTTTTGCTCGCAGAAAATACAATGTTACAGGTCTTTATATATTATAAATGATGATGTACTGCAGGTGCGGTGTTACAAATTTTTGTTTACATAACATCCAATACATACATCACATGGTCTACTTCAGCAAATAAATAAATAAAAACTCACCTTTTCAAACAGGTAAATATCCTCACATGCACAAGCATCTATTTGTATACTGCCCCAGAACCACTGGAATATAAACAACAAGTAGGTTTAATTTGTTCTGTAGATAAATGACAGGAATATTACAAACTTAGAGGTAATAGTATGAGCAGCAGAGCCAAATAGTAACATTTCTGTGCATCACACGTTTCAACTGCAAACAATTAAACAAGGATCAAATTCACTAAACTGTTGATATTTATTCATTTCTTGTGATTCGATCAATAGACTAGAGGTCAATGGCTTGTCTATTGATGAAAGTAGAGGCAAGTCTGTGAATTGAACCTGATTTGAGAAAACTTTTCACTATAAATTATTGCACACCTTACCCCTTTGTAACCATGTTTATGCTGAATTTGTGCTGTCTTTGTTTTGGTTAACTTTGAAAACAATGAAGAATTTATAAAAAGAGCTTTTTGTTGTTATTAAGCTGGTTCTTGGAATATAAATCAGGAATTTTGATGGAAAGTTTTAGATCACTTTTAAAACAGTCTGTTCAGTACCAGGGCAATCTTGAATGGGTAGACTTGTGATCAAAAGCATAAGCAATCCAGCCGTGACAATTCCTTCACCACCCCCACCACCACCACCAAAATGTGTCCTTCCCATTTAATCCTTTTCTTTTACCATTTTTTTTTTTTTTTGAAATACACTTCCTTTGTTTCAACTGATTTTGATAATGATGAAAATTTTTTTTAAATGGCTGCCATTATTTAACTGGTGTGCAGAATACAAATGAAAAGGAAATTTTGATAGACGGCTCAAATTAAGATCACTTTAAAGCAGTTTGTACCAAATAACCTCTGGAGATTTAAGGCAGATTTTGTATAAAAAGGTTTAAAAACGGTGGAATGTGTGTGTGTGTGTGTGTGTGTGTGTGTGTGTGTGTGTGTGTGTGTGTGTTTGGCAGGGGGTATATTTGGTTGCTATTTCTATCAGATCAAACAACCATAAAAAGACTTTCTCAATGATTCAAGTACCTTTTAACCTACATCAAACATAAGATATCTTTGGGCCTCAACGAATTAAAAATTATCTCACAAAATATCACAATTTATTATAGATTTTATGCATGACAAGATTTGAACTCAATTCTACAATCTAATCTCACTCAGTTACAAAGCGCTCGTGCTCACCCTCATACTCTCTCTCTCTCTTTCTCACTCACCCTCATCTTCCCACTATATATATATATATATATAAGTATGTATATCAATGATGTCAGGCAGATATATGGAAACGTACTTCTGTGAGAAACAGTTTGTTATTATTCTCAATAAATAAAAAGTTAAATATTTACAGAACTGGAAATAATCTATAACCAATTTTCATTTGGCTTACATAGAAAGTTGCATGAATTCATTTTAAACTTTGGTGACTTCACAAAAAGCACTATTTACAAAACTTAATTCTTGAGAAGTTTTAGACAACTCCATGCCATATTGGTAAAATATATTTCAAGAATGAGTTTAGTAATTAAAAATGGCAGATTTATAATGCCTGTATGTCCAACTCTGCTACAAAAAAAACAGTTTATTCTACATTTCTCAAGTCTTTTTTACTTTCTTTTACTTGTGTTAGTCATTGGACTGCAGCGATACCAGGGTGCCACTTTAAAAGGTTTCAGTTAAACCAACTGACCCCAGTATATTACTTTTTGGTCTCTTTTACCACACCACTAAGTTATGGGGACATATACAAACCAACACCTATTGTCAAGTGTGTGGGGGGGGGGGGGTAGATACACACACACACACACACACACATATATAACCTAGACTATCAGATGTTATACACCACCGGAAACAATGTGCTTTCTTACATTGTAGGTTCTGAATTATGCTCCCCCACTGGAAAAGGGAACATTAAATGACAAGCTTCCACAATTTCAGTCTATCAAATTCACTCACAAAACATTGATCACCTCAGAGCTAGAGTCGAAAACACTGGCCCAGGGTGCAGCACAGTGGTACTGAATCTGAAACCATGTGGTTGCTTCTTAATCACACAGTCATGCCCACACCTATGAAGTGAATTAGGAAAATAACTACCAACTTCACTGCACGCTTAATAAATTGTAACTCTAAAGAGCATGTGTCTTAAACCCCACCGTACTCTCTTGAAATGGGAAGAACACATTGGATAATGAAGCACAAGATAGACTGAGAAAAGATGGAATGGTGATGGTAGAGACATTTTTGCTAAAAGATTTGTTCAATTAGGGTTCTCCTGGCACTGAACAACAAAACCACTTCTCAAAATCAAATACATGTAAATACTGAACTTCTGCCAAATTATGGCAACATGGGAAAGAAATGTTGTTGTAAGAAAAAAAAGGAGGAGTCTCTTATCATTGGCTTTGTATTCATTTTTTTTTCTTTTTTACCAATACTGAGATGAATTAAACGAGTTTAAATAAAAGGCAGCTTTGCTATTTATCTCTGTCTCGCATCACCTTTATCTACAAGAGTGAACTGTAACATGATAAAAGTATAAAGTTTGTGTAAACTTTATTACTAGATTGTGGCTTTGTGTTTAATCTGTCATCACACATTGATCTAACACCCTGCTCTCTCACTCTTTCTCTCTCTCTCTCTCTCTCTCTCTCTCTCTGCTTCACTAGAATATCACCTTTGATAACACTATAAACAGCTTCTACTTGACAATAAAACTTCATTGACATCACTTGTGAACATCGAACATAGTGAGGAAACCAATAAATATTTCACGCCAACATGTTTCCTCAACCAAATCAATATGATAAAAAGAAAACAGATAAACAGCAATAGAACTTTTTAATGGAGGCAATAAAACTAAGTTTGGCAACGTTATGTAGTAATCAAGGTTTAAAAACTCATCAAAAAAAGGGTCTTATGTCAGGATAGCAAACTGAGCTCTTTATTCACCAGGGTTGCCTTCAAGGAAAAAGGGGCAGAAATCAAACTTCTGAGCCAAAAGAAAAAGAAAAAAAAAATGTAACATAATACACCCAGCATTGCTTAAGTAATATGTGGGAGCAAGAGGGGAGGAAGAGCATAGGCTATGTCCATTTTTAGGGCACTTTTTAGGGACCCCTAAGACTGGTGAGAGGAAGAGCACAAACTGTGTTCTTTTTCAGGACCCTGGAAGAAATGAAGAAGAGAAGAATACAAGCCATGTCCCCTTAAGGACCCCTGGCAGGGGTGAGGAAAGACTAGAAATTCTCCTTACACTACTAAAGATACCCAAGGATTAAATCGAAGTGTTAAACCAGGTGATATTTAAGAAACAGACCAGCCCCCTCTCACAGGTTTTGATACGATTTCATAAGGCTTTGGTGAGCCTGAAGTCAGGTTAAAATGCACTTGCTGCAAAATGTTGTGCAGCAGGATAGATCCATGTGGCTACCATACAGTGATACCTACCAAAACAAAACAACAAAAGGGTCAAACTGTCTTTGCTGACAAAGAGGAAAACCAAGGGGTATAGTAATGAGATTAATTCAGACATGTAAATTCATGAAGCAACCTTCGAATCAATATTTAAGAAGCATCATACTTGTACTCTATAAGTGCAACATCGATGGTTACTGGCAGAATTACAGATCAGCTATAAATTTACCTCTTTTAACTTAGCTCTCTTATGCACCAAATGAATTGCATTTGACAGTATCAAGAGAAGAGAACGTGAAGACTAGTATACTACCTTAAAGCTAACGACTTGTACAACAATTAATTAAACTGGAGTGTCACCAAAAGTCATAGACAGTCTAAAAATAAAATAGTTCCAATCATATTGTCTCCCTTGTCACAAGTATTAAATACTTAGTTGTCTGTGTTTAGTACCTAACAAAAGTGGCTTAGTATTGAGAACCATAATAATTACAACTCTTCTCATATAATAAATCATCAAAAATTAATAATTAACACGCTGAACAAATGAAGTAGTTAAATTAAAACCCCACCACTATCCCACCTGGCCCATAGAGAAGACAGTCACAGAGGTCAAAATCTATAAAATATCAGCCACTCAAATTATTTGTCATTTTTAATTCCCCAACCTCCATCAACTTCATTGTTAAATTGAGTGAATGGAACAAGGCAGATTGATGGCAGACTATCAACTCCAACTCAATAAAATAATCTTATTATTATTGTTGTTGTTGTTGTAGCAATGAGAGAACTTCTATTCAGTCATTGAACCATCTCTCTCTCTCTCTCTCTCTCCCCCCCCCCCTCTCTCTCTCATTCTCAAAACATTCCACCATCGTCAAATTTGAAACCACATGTATCAATATTTAAATAAATTATGAATGCTGCTAAGATTAAATATCCTTTCTTATGGCGGTGCTAAGTGCTCTGACATTGTCTTTTCAATTTACCTCCTCTCCAATTCTACTTCATTTTCCTTCTGTAACAATTTGCTTGTTCTATCAGGTTTCAGTGCTGTAAACTATTTATCTTCCACACAGTAAATCTCTCTCTTTTCACACCAAACACCAGCTGCCTGCTTATCTCTGCAACCTGCAAACACATTACCCAGTCCAGTTCACACCACTTTTCTCACTGGCCTTGTGTAGATCAGACCTTTCAGTGTATGTAAATTATATTTTTATTTAATAAAGTATATTTCTTATATTAGTACAGACAAATAGATTTATGTCTTTCATGTCAAATGCTGGACTGAGTAACTTTCTAATGAAAAACTATCCCAAATAGAACCAGCAGAACATATAGAGGTTAACTCAGCTGTGAATAAGAATGAAAGATAAGAATAAGAATATACAGCTGGAATCAAGGTGCTGAAATATTAGGATTAAGTAAGTAGTAAACTATCTGACATGAACAGAGGTGGAAGCATGTAAGCACATGGGCCAGCCATGTAGCTTATGAGTGTCACCTTTATACAAGCATTGTCATTCATTTCTGGTCTCAACAAAAAAGAATTAAAAATAGGATTATTTCAATATGCCAACCTATGTAATCTCAGATGCCATATTTCTACCAAGACATCTTCAAACACCCATCCCTCCAACCCTTCCCTTATATCCATCACTACCTTAGCACCCAACTTAGGAATCACTGATTCAGAAAAAGAAAATGTGGAGAAAGATGCAGCAAGTTGTTGGCAGCAGCAACCGAGTGTGTCTGTGTTCTTGTGAAATGAACCGTGGATGAGGGATACGAGTCGAGCAACATTCTGTTAAGTTAAACAAAGCACAAGTGAATTGAGAAAGCAAAAGAGACAACTACACCAGCACAAATAAAGAGGGCGTTTTGGAGTCTCATGAAGTACATTGTATGAACACGTTTTGACGTCTGTATTGTTAAATTATAGATCCAACGTTTGTCAAGGATATGAAAAAAAAAGTTGCATGACTGAATACAAATATAAACCCTAGCTCAATGATGAATGGATACCTTTTTTGGCGAAGTAGACAATTGGAATGATGTGCCGGTAGCACATAAAAAGCACCATTTGAGCATGGTCAACGCCAGTGCCACCTGACTGGCCTTCATACTGGTGGCACATAAAAAGCACCTACTACATTCTTGGAGTGGTTGGCATTAGGAAGGGCATCCAACTGTAGAAACACTGCCAGATCAGATTGGAGCCTGGTGCAGCCTTCTGGCTTGCCAGTCCTCAGTTAAACCATCCAACCCATGCCAGCATGGAAAGCAGATGTTAAGCGATGATGATGATGATATATATATATATATATATATATATATATATCCCATGTATATATATCATCATTGTTTAACATCCGCTTTCCATGCTGGCATGGGTTGGATGGTTTGACTGAGGACTGGCAAGCCAGAAGGCTGCACCAGGCTCCAATCTGATCTGGCAGTGTTTCTACAGCTGGATGCCCTTCCTAATGCCAACCACTCCAAGAGGGTAGTGGGTGCTTTTTACGTGCCACCGGCACGAGGGTCTGTCAGGTGGTACTGGCGACAGTCATGCTCAAATGGTGTCTTTTATGTGCCACCTGCACAGGAGCCAGTCCACCAGCACTGGCAACACTCTCGCTTGAATGTTGTTTTTCACGTGCCACCGGCACAAGTGCCAGTAAGGCAATGCTGGTAACGATCACACTCAAATGGTGCTTTTTATGTGCCACCAGCACGGGAACCAGTCAGTGGCCCTGGCAACGATCATGCTCGGATGGTGCTTTAACATTCCACTGGCACGGGTGCCAGTCAGGCAGTGCTGTCATCGACCACGTCTGTGAATTTGATTTTGATTTCACTTGCCTTAACAGGTCTTCGCAAGCAAAGTTTAGTGTGCAACAGAAGAAAGTTACACATAAATAGGCTGGTTACACTGCTGGCATAGGGCTAGGGTTAGGGTCTCACTTGGCTTGCCAGGTCTTCTCAAGCACAGCAGATTTCCAAAGGTCTTGTTCACTAGTCCAAAGTCTCATCACTATTAAAAATATATATATATATATATATATATATATATATATATATATATATATATATACACACATATACACACACACACACGATATATCTGTCCATGGAAAATGGACGTTAAACGATGATGATGATGATACATGAGATGTAAATATATCATCATCATTTCAATGTCTACTTTTCCATGGGTTACACGCAATTTGTTGAGGCAGAATTTCTACTGTCATATGCCCTACCTGTCACCAACACTCACCTGTTTCCAAGTAATGCAATACTGTCCAATGGCCAAACATGTTATCAAAGAAGAATGAAATCAACGAATATGGTTGGCTTCTGTGATCGTGATACTAATTTACAATTAACACTTGATGTCAAGACAAAAAGACACTCACACACAAACATATTTAGCCTTAATACTTTGCAGGTATGGGTTGGCAACAGGAAGGGCATCTGGCCATAGAAAATCTATCTCAATGAATTTTGTCTGGCTCATAGAGTATGGAAAGCCACTGCTGATTCAGTCTCACTCTCGCTTTTAAATATGAGCAGCCATACAACTCCTCTTCAAGAACTTGTTCTGCTCCCCACCATCTTCTCTCATACCTTAACTCTCATCTCCTGACATAGAGAACCCACTTGAGTTTCATAGTTTTGAAAGCAGCATGCATAACTCACTCGTGCTGGTGACATGAAAGATTACCCAGTCATGTTGTAAAGTGATTTATGTTAAGGGCATCCAGCTGCAGAAACCCTGTCAAAGCAGACACTGGAGCACAGGGGTACAGTGTTTGAGCCCACTGGCTTCTGTCAAACTAACTCACACCAGCATGGAACATAGACTTTAAATGATAATGTTAAAATTATTATACACACACCTCACATTCTGTATTAACATTCAGCTTGTAGACTGAACAACTAAATATTCTACCACTGATAACTTAACAGAATTTGTTGCTGCTTATCATTTCTTTGAAGTTCTGACTTCCCTGACCAGTTCCCAGATTACATATTAATTTGCATTTACTTAACATGGGGATTCCAAACAGGCAATACCCTTTCATCTCATCTCAGTTCTTTAGTTTAAACAGCAGCAGACAGCAATGAAACAGCTAGGCTTACGAGTTAACCTAGTCGTATTTTTACTTCACATATAACAATAGACACACGCCTACTAACAAATGATTCTCTCTCTCTCTCACACACACACACAGATAAATACTCACTTCAGCTCTTACGACAAACCCTTTTGGGTTACTAATAACAGGTACATCGTCAGTAATTTGATCATCAACCACTAAATGTGTAGCCCTTTCATCATTACAGTTTACATAGGTTCCACCTGAAATAGAAAACAGAAATTCGTAAGTAGTTTGCAAATAAATGTGTAAAATAATCAAAAAAAAAATCAAACATGTTGGAAGACATTGTAAATTTTAAGTATTCTTCTAAATAAAATTGAAATCACAATGGGTGTGTTTCATAAAATATAGCAATTTAAAAACTCTTCTAAATCAATAAGAATTGGATTTTGAGAAGCAAACATTTCATGGATTTCATAAATGAGTGAGTGGTGCTGAATGCTGACATGCTTGTTCATACCATATCAGCAAAGACAATTAGAGATGATGATGATGATGATGATGATGATGATGGTGGTGGTGATGGTGATGGTGATGAGGAGGAAACAATAATACTTGAAATAAGAACAGCTTGAATATTAACGAACAAGAGATCTATAATTAGCAATAGGTTAGGTTAATTTATGAAAGAAAAATTTTCAAGTACCAAATATTGATTGATATAGAAGTGATCTTGTTATTAAGAATTATGAAAACAACAAAAAATAGCATCAAAAAGACTTTGTGGCAAGAATATATGAATACTGAACAACTAGCAATTATTGACAAAGTATAAAATATGCTTTGAAGGAATACAGTATTTCTCATATAGAAGATCACATCTCAGAAAAAGTTATCCACTCCCTAGGCAGCTCTATACTCAATCACTAGCCTGCTCTCATTTTCTCACTCTCTCACACACACACAATCATTACCACCTCTGTTCATCTAAATTTGCCATCTCTTCGATTATCATCATCATTATTCAATGTCTATGTAATCCATGGATTACATGGTTTAACAGGATTCAATGGCTCCAAAGACTATTGTGTGCTCTTGAGTCTTCTTGGATGTGGTTTCTACAGCTGGATGCCTTTCCTAACACCAACCACTTTGCAGAGTGTGTTGGGTACTTTTTTCATGGCACCAGCACTGGTGAGGTTACCATGTAGCTTACAAGACTAATAAGATATCCTGAGAGAAACAGCCATATTTCAAGAGATGAAGGGGTTAAATATGAAAGAAAGGGTCAAAGCAGAACAGGTTATTTGCACTTACTGTAGAAAGGCCACATGGTTACTCAGATTTTAGAAGTTAGGGGGGGGGGGGTTAGAAAAGAGAGAGAATAGTGGTGATAAGGTGTCAAAGAATGAAGTGAATGGGGAGTTTGAGTAGGTAAAGGTTGCAAGAGTGTAAAGAAAAGTGAGAAATAGAGAATGAGTGAAGGAGAAGGTAAGGAAGGTAGGGAAGAGTAGGTGACAACTGCAGAGATTGGATAGGGTTGAAAGGCAGATATTTAGTGGGGGGTGGGGGTGAGCAATGATGTTGGCAAAGTGAAGAGTAACAGAACAATAATGATATGAGACAGGGGAAGAGAGAGAGAGAGAGGTAACAAGTGGTTGAGTCAATTCTGACGGTGTTGTGGGAGAGAGGCAGGTGTAGTACATGAAGAGAGTAAGAGATGTATGGTGGTGAAACTGAGATGATTTGATGGTCGGGTTGCCAATGTAAAATGTGGGTAGGGAATAGTATTGAGGATGACAAGTAGATCATCATCATCATCATCATCGTTTAACGTCCGCTTTCCATGCTAGCATGGGTTGGACGATTTGACTGAGGACTGGTGAAACCGGATGGCAACACCAGGCTCCAGTCTGATTTGGCAGAGTTTCTACAGCTGGATGCCCTTCCTAACGCCAACCACTCAGAGAGTGTAGTGGGTGCTTTTACGTGTCACCCGCACGAAAACGGCCACGCTCGAAATGGTGTCTTTTATGTGCCACCCGCACAAGCCAGTCCAGGGGCACTGGCAACGATCTCGCTCGAAAATCCTACAGGAGCCAGTCAGGCGGTACTGGCAACGGCCACGCTCAAAATGGTGCATCTCATGTGCCAACCGCACAAGAACCAGTCCAGGGGCACTGGCAACGATCTTACTTGGCTTGCCGGGTCTTCTCACGCACAGCCCATTTCCAAAGGTCTCGGTCCGTAGTCATCGCCTCGGTGAGGCCCAATGTACGAAGGTCTTGCCTCACCACCTCAGCCCAGGTCTTCCTGGGCCTACCTCTTCCACGGGTTCCCTCAACTGTTAGGGTGTGGCACTTTTTCACGCAGCTATCCTCCTCCATTCTCACCACATGTCCATACCAGCGCAATCGTCTCTCTTGCACGCCACAACTGATGCTTCTAATGTTCAGCTTTTCTCTCAAGATACTTACACTCTGACGGGTATTCACATTGACATTACACATCCAACGGAGCATACTGGCTTCATTCCTTGCGAGCTTACGTATGTCCTCAGCAGTTACAGCCCATGTTTCACTGCCATGTAGCATGGTTGTTCGTACGCATGCGTCATACAGTCTGCCTTTTACTCTGAGTGAGAGTCCCTTTGTCGCCAGCAGGGGTAAGAGCTCTCTAAACTTTGCCCAGGCTATTCTTATTCTAGCAGCTACACTTTCAGCGCACCGACCCCCACTACTAACTTGGTCGCCCAGATAGCGGAAGCTATCGACTACCTCTAGTTTTTCACCCTGGAATGAGATAGAAGTTGTTTCCTGTTTGTTTGCAGTCTTTATTGCACCTGAACATCTGCCACAAACAAAAACTAACTTGCTAGTTAACCTGCCTTTGATGTTGCTGCACCTCTTATGTGTCCATAGCTTGCACCGGGTACATCTTATAGAGTTACTACCTACTCCTTTTCTACATACTGAGCAGGGCCATCTACCTGAAGGGGTTTGTGTTTTATCTACCTTCCTACTTATTAGGATTTTGGTTTTAGCTAGGTTGACTCTAAGGCCCTTCAATTCTAGACCTTGCTTCCACACCTGAAACTTCTCCTCTAGTTCTGATAGTGACTCCGCAATTAGGGCAAGGTCATCAGCATAGAGGAGCTCCCAGGGGCAACCTGTCTTGAACTCCTCTGTGATTGCCTGGAGGACTATGGTAAATAATAGGGGGCTGAGGACGGAACCTTGGTGGACCCCTACCTCTACCCGGAATTCATTGCTGTACTCATTTCCAACCCTCACCTTACTGGCAGCATCTCTGTACATGGCTCGCACAGCTCTCACTAACCATTCTTCTATCCCAAGTTTCCTCATTGACCACCAGATAAGGGATCGGGGGACCCTGTCAAAGGCTTTCTCCATGTCAACGAAAGCCAGGTACAGAGGTTTATCCTTAGCTAGGTATTTCTCTTGCAACTGTCTCACTAGAAATAAGGCATCAGTAGTGCTTTTACCTGGCACGAACCCAAACTGCATCTCATCTAAATTGATTCGCTCTCTAATTAGTTGGGCTATGACCCTCTCTGTAACTTTCATAACCTGATCTAACAGCTTGATGCCTCTGTAATTATTTGTATCTAAAGCGTCCCCTTTACCTTTGTAGCAGTTGACTATGATGCTGCTACACCAGTCATAGGGTATGACTCCTTCGTGTATCACCTGGTTCGTAATACGGGTGACTAGGCTATAGCCAACACTGCCAGATATTTTGAGCATCTCTGCAGTGATTCCTGATGGGCCGGGGGCTTTCCCGGTCTTCATACTCTTAATTGCTTTATCTACCCTGGTACTATCAACTCGGATAGCTGGTCCCTCTATTGGGTCGACATGAGGCAGGCTCTCTTTCTCCCATTCATTCTCTATGAAATGGTTCTGAGAAGTGAGAAAGATTGGTGACATCAAGACATTCTTGAATTCACTTTACACATATAATTCTTCTTTCATCATCTCTAATGTGTGTGTGTGTGTGTGTGTGTGTGTGTGTGTGTGTGTGTGTGTGTGTGTGTGTGTGTGTGTGTGTACCAGCCACAACAAGCTATACACTCCCCGCTCTAGATCTACATTTTAAAATGTGTTCAATTTGTAGAAAAGGTGTAGGCAGGAACTCCGTACAGTGTTCCCAGTGTAAGCTATGGACACACAAGAGGTGCAGTGGATTAATAAGAAGATTATCAGAGAAGGTATTGTTCATATGTGGAAGATGCACAGGATCCATAAAAACTATAGAGGCTTAGGAAATTGATTCTCTCAAATGCCCCTGGTGGTCCATTAGAGGTAGGGGATAATTTTGTCTACCTAGGAGACCAAATTAGTAGTGGAGAAGGATGCATGGAGATTGTGATAGCTAGAAATAAGAATAGGATGGAGGAAATTCAGAGAGCTGTTATCTTTGTTGGCTAAGAAAGCTTTCTCTCTCCGAGTGAAAGGAAGATTGTATGATGCATGTATAAGGACAGCAATCCAACATGGTTAGTGAGATGTGGACCCGGAATACAGAGGACATGTAAAAGTTAAAGAGGAATGAGGCTGGTATGCTCCACTGGATGTGTAATGTAAGTGTACATGTTCGAGAGAGTGCCAATGTATTGAGAAAGAAATTAGGCATAAGAGGAATGAGATGCAGTGTGCACTGGTTTAGTCGTGATGCGGATGGATGCCAGCAGCTCCATAAAGTAGTGCCATTCTCTCAAAGAAGATGGAACATGTGGAAGTGGGAAACCCAGGAAGACATGGGATGAAGTACTGAAGAGCACTGACCTCAGGACACTGAACCTTTCAGGCAAGACGACAAAGGGCTGAGATGCCTGGTCCCTTGCTGTACTCATGAAGACCAATACTCTGAGGCAGAAGTATTAAGACTAGTCTCCCTGCAAGAGTCCTGTACCAGTACCACATAAAAAGCACTCGTGGTGGTGTCACATAAAAGTGCCTGTGTGGTGCCACATGCAGCACCACATAAAAGCGTCTGTGCAGCACTACATAAAAGCACCCATGCAGTGCCGCATGAAGGTGCATGTGTGGTGCCACATAAAAACATACTCTGTAAAGTGGTTGGCATTAGGAAGGGCATCCAGCCATAGAAACCATGCCAAATTAGACTGGAGACTGGTGCAGCCCTCCAGCATGCCAACTATGGTCAAACCATCAAACCCATGCCAGCATGGACAACGGATGTTAAATGATGAAGATGAATATATTATACACTCGAGTGTTACTTATATGACCAATTACTTTGGAAAATAAACTTTTGCCACCATGCCAGATAATATGGCATACATGCAACAATTTTAACTTTTATCAAATTTCTTGTTGCTTATGTAGAATGATAAATTGAATACTAATTTTCAAAAGAAAAATATTGTCCGAAAATAAAAGTAAATAAAACAAATTTCAATAAACATATGTTGTTATTTTTCTTAATTTTATCAATATCATTGCAATCTATTCCATCAAAAATCTATCCCTGCAAAGTTTCATTAAAAAAATGTGTATTTTTTTCAGAAAGTCATAAGACACTCATCCTGCATTTCTTAAGTTAATTCTCTCTCTCAGTATCTATCTTTCACTCTATCTCCTTTCTCTCTTTATGATGTAAAGCATGTTTGAAGAAATCAACCAACCAACATTTACACTGGCTGTTATTATAGAGAGAGAGATTTCATTCAGTTTGAACATCAGGTGTCTTTAACGACACACAACCAACCTCGTTCCTCAGTCTAGAAGGATTTAAAGACATTAAGAGCACTGAGAGTTCAGCCATGAAGTTAGACTGTCAGGCAGAAGATAAAGTCATGGTTCCCAGTCATAGACACCATGTCCAATGCTGACATCTGGAGCATGACATGATCTTTTGAGACATCAGAGCTTTTGAACCATCCAACTCATGCCAGCATGGAGAGCAGACATTAAATGACAATGATAATCTTGCTTTAGCATATAATGTTAGACTTCTGTCACAATTTGCAATGATATTGTTTTAGTTAGCATTCTGTCTGGAAACCAAGTCAAATGCTGCACCTCTAAAATGTAATGATGAAAGTAAAACTAATCAAGATTTTTAATTCTAACCCCCCCCCCCCCCCCTGGGGCTCCATATAAGATTTTGTAGTTTGTATTGACACAAAGATTTTGTAGTCTGTATTGGTACAAGACCAGCCAAGTTCAAGGGAGGAGTATTTGACCCCAGTGCTCAACCAGTACTTTCATTTATCAACCCCAAAAGAATGAAAGGCAAAGTCGACCTTGGTGGAATTTGAACTCAGACAAAAGGCTACCAAGTATTTTGCTTGGGGTGCTAACAATTCTGCCAACTTACCAATTAATAAGCACAGACATGGTTGAGAAGCAGCTTGCATCCTAACCTCATGGTTTCAAGTTCAGTCCTACTACATGGTACCTTGGGCAAGTGCCTTCTACAATAGCTTTGGGACTATCAAAGCCTTGTGAATGGATTTAGTAAATAGAAACTGAAAGAAACCCAGTGTGTGTGTGTGTGTGTGTGTGTGTGTTTATGTGTGTGTGCGTGCGTGTGTGCATGAGTGTCCATCCCTTTGTCTCTAAATTGTGTAATGGTTGTGAATGAGTGTCACTGTCCAGTGTCATTCATTTCCAATATTCTGTGAGAATATATCTTTCCTCACTTGGAAACAAGGGTTGGTGACAGGAAGAGCATCCAGACAGAGAAATCTGCCTCAATAAACTTTGTTCAACCCATGCAAGCATGGAAAAAATGGATGTTAAAACAATGAATATTAATTAATGTTAATTGACAGGTAACAGTACCATTTTCTGAAGTGAGTTTCTCCATTTGTTTCTGGTCTTCATCTTTAAATCCAAAGAAACTCAAATAACAAAATTCGAAAGGTTTCAAACGAAAACTCATCTGAAATAGAGAAAACAAAAAAAAAAAGTAGTAATAAAATAGAAAAAAAATAATAAATGAAGTAACTAGATAAAGCAAAATTAAATTTAACAAAGTATAAAGTCACAATGAACTTAGGTGAAACTCTGCAATCTGAAAAAAACTAGCCAACTGTCTATCCCCTCGCCACCACCTTTTTTTATTGAAAGTCATCAGTCTTTCTTGCACCAATAATTTCTTATGCTATCACTCATTATTCAAATCCAAAGTTCCCACTCTCTAACCATCACTACATCTTCAATGCTATCTCTTTCTCTCTCTCACACTACCCGCCTCTTCTATCAATCATTGTTGGTGGCATCCATCTCTTTCTCTTGTTCTATCCTCCTCTCACTCCTATCAATTTGGTCCTTCTATGTTACTCCCTCCTCTATCATTAAACTCACATTATTTTCCATCACTGTCATTGAAAACAAACAAAAGTGACAAATAATAGAGAGGACTTGTTTAGTTTTGCCAAGGACATGACAACCTCTCTTATGCTGGTGCCACAATCAAATACGCTCAGTAAGACCTGTAAAGTGGTTAGCGATAAGAAGGGCATCTAGTTGTAGAAACCCTGTCAAAATTGGAACATGTAAGTGATCTGTGGTCTCCATCCCTCCTGAAACTTGATAACTGAAACAACCATGCCAGCTTTGAAAAACAGATGTAAAATGGTGGTGGTGGTGGTGGTGACATGCACACACATGCATACAAATATACAGGTACACACACATACAGGGAAGTTGCCTAACTATGTGATCTCAAGTTCAATCCCACTGTGTGGCACCTTGGGTAACTTTGTCCTATTATAGCCCTAGGACTTGTGAGTAAATTTCAGAGACAAAGGCTAAAAGAAGCCAAACGTGTGTGTGTATGTGTGCAAGTGCATGAATGTATTTAGTACTGTCTCCGTGCCTTGACTGTGTGATGATTCTAAACCATGTGTCACCATCATGCAAGTAGTGCCCCATGAAAGTGTGTCTGATCATGGAGAAATATTACCTTACTTGGAAACAGGCACATCTCACCCATATGAGCATGGAAAAATTGACGATGATGATGATGATGATGATTTGTGTGTCCATGTGTGGACGTGCACGCCCTTGTTATGCCAAAAGAACACACAGAGAAATATTACCTTACCCGCAAGCAGGTGAGGGCTGGCAACATAAAAGGCATGAGGCCATAGAAAATCTGCCTCAAATTCCATGTGACCCATGGAAACATGGAGAAGTGGATATTAAATGATGATGATCTTCAAACACAGATGAACAAAGAGATAAAAGGTAGTTCATACATACAAATATATATATATATACCCACACACACACACATACCCACAAATAAACATATCTAGAGGTACAAAGAAAAGAAAAAAAAGGTCATAACTACTTAGAAAATATTCATTTCTTGCAAGCTTTAGCATTGACATAGTAAACAGCAAATGAAGTTGAAAGTAATTAAGCTAGAATTAGGTTATAAAAACGAATTCAGACAATATGTTTTTATACTTACAAATAGTTCTTGATCAGCACGGCTAACAATATTGTCACGGTGTTCCCAAACCTCCATAATCCAATCTACTTTCATAATAGGTATACCATAGTTGACAGAAAACTACATCAGATTGTAAAAGGAACTCATTAATATCTTTTTAGGACATATCAAAAACAAAATACTCTCCAATTCCACATCTATAAACACACACACACACACACACATGCATATGTTATAACTGGTTTTACCATGACTAGGAATGAAGCTGACCTCTGTCAACTGATACAGTTGACACATTCCAAGACAAAGTTTTCAGCAGATATCTTTTATACAAACCAGGATGTTGTTCTGCAAGGATCTTTTTTTTTTTCTCAACAACTGCAGCCTCTCATTAAATAATTACACTTACACACACACACACACACACACACACACACACATACATACATATGGCTACTTAGCTCATTCTTGTTTAAATTAGGCAAATTACTTAGACCATAAATGTGTTCTTTGTTTTGTTTAAGTCTAAGCCTCATGGTTACTGGAGATAACATCAAAAAACTGCCATGCTGATTGCAGCAATTGAACCAGAAACACAGGTCCACAACATTTTCTTTAATGGCATGCCAATTTTGAAGAATTTTTGACGCTTGAAATCATCTCTCTTCTCAAGTGGAGCTGGTCCTGCTTGCCATATCAAAACTTTATGTTGTATGGTATTTGATATACCTGCACTCGTCTTTAAATATGTACTATTGACCACATTGATTTATTTCTCTTAGTTCATTTTTTCTGAACTATATATATATGTATATATATCCTGTGCCGGTGGCACGTAAAAAGCACCATTCGAGCATGCTCGTTACCAGCATCGCCATACTGGCACATGTGCCGGTGGCACGTGAAAGACAACATTCAAGCGTGGTCATTGCTAGTGCCGCCGAACTGGCTCCCATTCAGGTGGCATGTAAAAAAACACCTTTAGAGCGTGGTCGTTGCCAGTACTGCCTGACTGGTCCTTGTGCCAGTGGCACGTAAAAGTACCCACTACTCTCTCGGTTGGCGTTAGGAAGGGCATCCAGCTATAGAAACTTTGCCAGATCAGATTGGAGCCTGGTGCAGCCTTCTGGTGCAGCCTTCTGGTGCAGCCTTCTGGCTCACCAGTCCTCAGTCAAATCGTCCAACCCATACTAGCATGGAAAGCGGATGCTAAACGATGATGATGATGATGATGATGATATATTATTTAAGTACTAGAAGAAGAAAATGGAGAAACTGACATATAGACATCAATTTATTTCAACATATTCAATTCTGTACAATATCAAATTCCTTGCTCCTAAAGCTGTTTCCATGCCCAATTAATTCAATTTGAGAAATTAAATTAATTAAAATTTTCATATTGAATATCATTAATTGGGTATTTCTTTAGCAACCGATGTATTGGTTGCTAAAACGCACATATCTGAGTCAATCAAGGGTCACCCAACACATTAAGTGTAGCTCCTTTTTCATCGAATTCTTCCCCTGAAGAAATACCCAAAATTTAAATTGATTTAATTTCTCAAATTGAATTAATTGGACATGGAAACAGCTGTAGGAGCAAGGAAGTTAATACTGTACAGAATTAATTATATTCAAATAAACTGGTGTCTATATGTCAGTTTCTCCATTTTCTTCTTTCTATTACTTAAGTAATTTATACCCACATCCATCAATCAGACTGGAGCCTGGTGTTGCCATCCGGTTTCACCAGTCCTCAGTCAAATCGTCCAACCCATGCTAGCATGGAAAGCGGACGTTAAACGATGATGATGATGATGATGATGATGATCAATGTGAAACTAACATCTTTGGTTTTTCACTGACACTGGATAAAACCAGTGCCCCTATCAAATGTTTATATATAAAATGGATGGCCCTTCTTACTGCCAATCACTGAATATCATCATCATTTAACATCTACCTTCCATGCTGGTATGGGTTAGACAGTTTGACAGGAGCTGGCAAGGGCAGGAGCCTGCACCAGAGTTCTGTGTCTATCTTGGTAGAGTTTTAACAGATGAATACCCTTCCTAACGCCAACCACCCAGTGGAGTGGACTGAGTGCTATTTATGTGACACAAGCACAGGTGAGGTCAGTGTTGGCAAGGTTTTTACAGCTGGATGCCCTTCCAAATACCATCCACTTTACAGTGAGGACTGGATTTTTTTTAAGTGGCATCAGCACTGACTGGCAGGGTCACCAAGTAACTTGCAAGACAAAGATCCTTCGAGAGGGGAGGGGACGGGGCATTGGAGGAGGTGATCTTGTGTCAAATGATGAAAAGGTTATGGTGAGACAGAAACAGGTGTCTTGCTGTGGAGGAGGTATATGGTTACCTGGCCAGAGAGAGAGAGAGAGAGAGAGAGTGATCAAGAATGAGGACAGAAACAGGTGTGTTGCTGTAAAGGAGATACATGGTTACCCAGGCAGAGGGAAGAGCAGAAGGAGAGAGAGGAGAGAGAGAGAGAGAGAGAGAGAGAGTGTGTGTGCAAGAGAGCAGGAGAGAGAGATGGTGGCAGAGTGCCAGGCATACTCAGAATATAAACGAGGGGATCAGAATATAAACGAGATGATCAAATAAAAGAGAGAGAGAGAGAGAGATGGTGGTAAGTGCCAGGGCATACTCAGAATATAAACGAGGGGATCAGAATATAAACGAGATGATCAAATAAAAGAGAGAGGGCAGGAGAGAGATGGTGGTAAGTGCCAGGGCATACCGTTGAGGTATGGAAGTCATAATATAGGTGGCAGGACATTGCCAAAGAAGCGCGAGTAGAGAGTGGGGGGAGGGAAAGCATTGAGTGGTGAAAACATCAGTATATAGAGGGGATGGGGGGGGGGGCTACCGGATAGCAATGATACAATGAACATGGCCATGAGGACAGGATTGAGGAGTGAGAGGAAAGCATAGAGCATGAAAGAGATGTGAGGAAGAGATGTAATTTGGTTTTTCAGGGTAGGGTGTGTGTGTGTGTGGTTTGTTGAGGTAGGAGTGTGAAAAGTTTTCTTCTTGTTACGTGTGAATGGAACACAAGCTGCAATAGACTAGATCAGATGGGATTCAATAATCTAGTGCCTTTAACTTCACAAACATTCTGCCTTGTATATTAGCAAACAGAGGCAGTATTGATACTGAGATGTAATATCTATCCCCACTTGGATGTTCTTGTGCTAATTGCCATGAGAGAAACTCTCACATTGGCTTTTTGGTAGAAAATGCACACAAGCGGGGAGATAAATCCTTGCTACCTCCAGTGCTTGTTCTAGCACTGTCCCTCTATATATCACTAACAAGGAGACAAACTATTGCTGTCTCTAGCAGCTGAGTGTCCATCATTGACAAGACCAAACAAAGTCAAAATCATGTGATGTGGTGGTGGTCTCGGCACTGGAGCTAGTGGGGATTTATCTCCCCACAAGCTATATAAACAAGAGTGCCTCTTGCACCAAAAAGCCAACGTGAGAGTTTCTGCCATGGAAACTACCACAGTAAAGTTTGTTATAATAGAACATCCACATTTAAGTAGACATAAATATTACCATTCTGCCTTGTGGTTCCATTATAAGGAACGATTCCTATAGCAGTACAAGAGTCAAACATCTTAAAGAAGAACATAGTTATATTAATTCCAACACTTGACTTGTAGTTATTTTATCAATGCCATAAAGAGCCTCAACATCAACTTGGCATCATAAAAACACACCAAGAAATGCTATGACGTATTTTATTCAGCACTGTACCAATTCTGCTATCTACTGGCATTATGATAATAATTCTAATAATAATAGCAATTTATGCTGATCTATGCTGTACCAAGATAAAATAGTTTTTAACAAAATAATGTAATATAGACATTTTAACATCATGGCTATTCTGGTATTAACTGATTGATGTTTGTAGTCGTTAGATTAAAAACAAAACTAAAACAGTATAAAAATACATTGCTGCATATTTTGATGATGATAACTGTGATTATCATCATCATCATCATCATCGTTGTTAATTAATCGAATTGTCTATTCTGAAATAATTTACAGCCTAGAAATACAAGATTGCTTTATTATCATCATCATCATCATCATCATTATTATTTATATGCCTCATCAAAAAAATTATTTAATGACAAACTTAGAATAAATAAGTAGAAAAAAATCAGATAATTCAACCACACACACACACACACACACACACACACTTGCTTTATTTATATGCTCTTCACAGATACTCGGCAGTATTTCATATTAGACCAAAACCTCGTCTTTTGTTCTTTAATCTGCAAATCACATGCATCTGATTTATGTAAAAAGCTGGTATCACATTTAGGACAGAACTTGCTGTCAATAGAATCTATTTTTAAGATCAACCTACAGCTTTCCTTATCAAACAACAGACAGGTTTTGTTTACATTTGCTACGTTTTTTTCTTTTCTTATTTTTCTGTCTGGTCACTACCGTAAAACAGGTGGAATGGTAGACAAAGATGAGTAGGAATGAGGTATGGCTACTTCATCTCACCATAAAAATAAACCACTACCTTCTTCAAATATCACTTTTAAAAAAGAAAAACAGAGGACATCGTGTCATGTGGTAAATTTAACAAGAGGCGAGTCACCTCACTCTCCCATACTCATTGTTCCTCTGTCACCATTCACTTCTACTCACCTTGAGGGGCTACCCAGAACCTCATCACCACTATCTCTTTCCAACTTCACCTGATCATTCTCACCTTTTCTTCCAAAGATAAGGGTCCTCTACAACGAGTAATCTGCACTGGCTCCTTCACTCATACTTGAATCCCTTATCTTCTAGCATAAAGTCACCCTGCCCCATTAGGGTTTATATTCTTTCAGACTGTATGGCAACCTCACTAGTACTGGTGGCATGAAGAAAGCATCCAGAACAATCGGTAGTGGGGTAGGTGCTAGGAAGTACATCCAGCTGTAGAAACCATGCCAAAGCAGACACTGGAGTAGGTCAGTAGCAAGACGGGTGAGCACTATTTTGCTGTGTTGACATAGCACAGTCATGCTATGCCCAAAACATCCAATCACTGCTGGCCGCAGAAAGAAACACATGACCCAGCAGTGAAGCGCAAGGTTTGAAAGGCAATAATCAGTTCCTGAGAAGACATCGAGATGTAAACACATCCGTTGTTCATCCAGACAACAAAGACGTTGCTGAATTAATGCCGATCAGAAAACAGCATTCATACAACCAAGGGATCTCTACTTCACCTCACAACCACTACAAAACTCATTGGATGTTTTAGATTTGCAGCCAACTCCTGGATCTAACTACCTTGATGTTTATTAAGAAATTTACTCATGTCTTGCTACACCCTGTTGCCTTGAACACTTATCTCTGATGTGACTACTACTTCATGTTCTACTGAAAACTAGAACAGGGACTTTGCAGAGAAGACTTTTAGAGAGAGTCAAAGGGGAGTGTTGTTTTTGACCCCCTTCGACTGTCCCTTCTATTTAGCGTACCCAGTTTTATTTCTGTCATGAAGATGCAAAATTGCTAGCTGAGCCATTAGAAAATCAGAAGAAATGTCCTGCAGCAGTTGTAGCAACTCTCTGCACATTCAAATTCAAACTCAACCAAGGTCAACTTTGCATTTTATCATTTTAGGCTAACTTTAAAAAAAAAAGTGGGCCAATCCAGAGTGATGGATTGGTGGAACTGATGCAGGGTGAGACAAGATAGCTTGCAAAATCTTCTCTGGGATTTTGTGTTCTGACGACAATGCCTGCAACCATTCTGGTGCCAGTCTACAGCAGTCTTTTTTTTGTTCATTGGACATCATTGATGGCAGAGAGAGAGAGAGAGAGAGAGAGAGAGAGAGAGAAAGAGAAAGAGAGAGAAAGAGAGAGAAAGAGAGAAAGAGAGAGATAGAAAGAGAGAGAGAAAGAGAGAGAGAGAGAAGACAACTGGTTGGTCTTTCACAGGATTTTTGCCTACATCTAAGAGAGGAACTTTCTAAGTATAGAAACCTAATATCAGCCATCTTTGAAAAGGACCCTTGATATTTCAGTCATACTTTATCCATTGTGGCTTTGTGTCCCATGAGGGACATCATCATCATCATCATCGTTTAACGTCCACTTTCCATGCTAGCATGGGTTGGACGGTTTGACTGAGGACTGGTGAAACCAGATGGCTACACCAGGCTCCAATCTGATTTGGTAGTTTCTACAGCTGGATGCCCTTCCTAACGCCAACCACTCAGAGAGTGTAGTGGGTGCTTTTACATGTCATCCGCACAAAGGCAACGGCCACGTTCAAAATGGTGTATTTTATGTGCCACCCGCACAAGAGCCAGTCCAGGGGCACTGGCAACGATCTCGCTCAAAAATCCTTACACATGTCACAGGCACAAGTGCCATAAAGGCGACGCTGGGCACAGGTGCCATCCCGATTTCGCTTTCGCTTGCCCCAATAAGTCTTCGCAAGCTGAGTTTCGTGTCCAATGAAGGAGACGACGTTGGCATGGGTGCCAGTCATCGAATTTAGTTCGATTTCAATTTCACTTGCCTCAACAGGTCTTAGAAGATAAATAACAATAACAATGGTTTCAAATTTTGACAAAATGTTAGCAATTCTGAGGGGAGGTATCAGTAAATAACCCAAAGCCCAGCGCTTAATCGCTGCTTATTTTATCAAATGTGAAAGGATGGGAAGCCAAGCTGACCTTGATGGAATTTGAACTCAGAACATTAAAAAAAAAAAAAAAAAAAAGAAAGAATGCCAATGATTCAGTCAGCTGACAAGAAGAAAGAAGAATATATGAGGACGAACATAACTGTTCATGAAGGTAAATATGCAATTAGAAGAATGTGAGATGTAATAAACGCAACTTAACTTTGTTTATGCATAATATTTCAACAATACGTCTGTCTTAGCCAAGTTCAAAAAATAAAACAAAGAAAGAAACATGAGAAATAAATGAAGAACATAAATCAATGTAAAAGTTTCATTTGTTTTGTAACTGGTTAAAACAATAATAATAATCCTTTCTCCTATAGGTACAAGATCAGATATTTGGGGTGGGAAAAGCTAAGCAATTACATCAACTCCCAGTGTTTAACTGGTTCTATGTTAACAATTCTGCCAGCTTGCAACCTTAATAATAATGATAACTGATAACGATGAAATATTTGTAATCAATGATGTTGTCCACCAAATGTGACATAAACAAACAAAAAAAGAATATATCACATTTTGTGTGAAGGCAAGCATTCCATTGCCAGAGCTTTTTTAGATATAACTTTTACATTCCTAATAACAGATATACTCTGGTACTCAACAAGAAAAGGAGCAGCATCAGGCTTGGCATTTAAAAAGCAGGTATAGCTGTGCTTTGCAATGAAATGCTTTTGAGTTCAGTCCTACTGTCTGACACCATTCACTATATCCCTCAGCCAACCAATGTCGTGTGTGCATGTGTGTGTGTGTGTGTGCCTTTGCATTTTTGTTTGTGCCCCCCTCCCACCACTTGACAACCGGTATTGGTTTGTCTATGTCCCACATAACTTGTCCAGCAAAAGAAATAAATTGAATAAGTATCAAGCTTTAGAAAACTACAGGGGTTGATTTGTGAGATGAAACCTTTTGAGGCAGTGTCCCAGCATGGCCACAGTCCAATGACAGAAACAAGTAGAATGTAAAAGAGGTAAAATGGGATTCAATACATACACGGTATTTATCATTTCCACAACAATTAGCAACCAGGTGAGTTACTTTAGGTGAGATTTCTTTCTTTACCATTCCATACATGTGATGGACTACGTCTGTTAGCTTTAACTGCAACAACAAAGAAAACAAGGAACAATAAATAGAATTAAATATTTGTAGAATTAAAAACTACGATATTTGAGGACATTAATAAAACACAGAGGCATATTAGACATATTCCAAGTTCAGCAACACATATTCAAGAAAAATGGTTTTAATGCATTAAAGCAAGTAACAGATAGGACCCATGGTGATATTTTGAGACATTTTGGTGGGAGAAAAAAGTATAGCTTTGTTAAGCTATACATAATAATAATCACAAATAAGAGTCTATCAAAGTACCATTTATTCTCTGAGTGGTTGGCATTAGGAAGGGCATCCAGCTGTAGAAACTCTGCCAAATTAGATTGGAGCCTGGTGTTGCCATCCGGTTTCACCAGTCCTCAATCAAATCATCCAACCCATGCTAGCATGGAAAGCGGACGTTAAACGATGATGATGATGATGATGAATGATCTACTCTGTGAGGAAGAGTATGATCGGCCATCTAAACCGGAGTCTCATTTTCCACCTAACCAGAAGTCCCATTTCTCTGTGGACCTGCTCGATAGCTCATCCACAGTGAACGTCTTTGTCTATAGTTCGTCTCTTATGAGTTGATGGGCAATGCCCTACATAGCTCCCCATCAGAACTGTTGACTGTCATTAGAACCGAGAAGGTGTTTTTACCACCTCACCTCTGCATGTAATTACTTAACTCTCCTGTTTACAGAGGTTGGTGCAACTTGCCCGGGACAGCCTCTGTTTGGTGGTTGAGCTACTGAGATGGACTGGTTTTGATCTATCAATGGAAACTGTGTTGTGTCATTCGCCAATCAGGAGTTGAAATAACTTGTCTCCTGAATGAATCACTTTGTATGCTCCATCATGGGATGGTTGAAGGGGTTTTTGTTGTGCGCCACAAGAAACAAACACAAATTTCACCTTGTGGAGGTTATTTAGTACGGATGACCTAGATGTACCATGCGTTGACATGGGAGTAGGACGAAAGTGACCCACGCTGTTGCACAAGATAATGGGACCAGAAGGTTCCTGATACCTGTGCAGTATCTCCTTCTCCCATCACAATTATTTTTTTGCTGTTTTAGGATTCTGGAACTCAAAGAAGAAGAGGCTTACAAGCGGATGCAATTCAATGGTTGTTTACTTGGTTCTCCTTTCATGGGGTTTGCTCCCGATGACCATCTGTATGTCAGTGCATAGTTCGTTAGCTCCGTTCACAAGAGGTACATTACCTCTAGAGATAACGGGTAAAGTTAGAGCGGGTTAAGAATCCGATGTGAGCTGCTAGTTTGCAGTGTTGTCCAACGTGAGCACCAACACGAGAGAAGAGAACAGATTGCTCATTACACTTCCTTAACCCTTTCGTTAATATATTTCTGGCCAAAATACACCCCTCATGAGTTTCAATTAAATTCTAAAATAATCATGAATTTAGACTAGTCTCATTAAACACCTGTAACTTTTTTATTTATCAACATATTAATGTGATATTTGGAACATAATTAAATAAAGGGTTCTTAATTCTATTGCATAATTTTTGTCTGAAAGTTCTCCACGTACTGGGGGGGGGGGGGGTACTGCTAGTGTCTCTCACATGTAAATATTGGTTCAGCTTCACGAATCGTACTCGTTCATAATACTGGAAATATATTCATCGCCAAAAGGTTCCTGATCGCTCCAGTAATTTGTTATTCTGGGTAACTGTCTAATATCCATAATAATATTTATGGCAAAAAATGCCCGTATTTCATCTACAGTTGCAGGAAACCGCAAGCTATCTTTTTTCTCCGGTTTGTTTACATTTTGCGTAACGGTTTGTTTCCGCAGTAATCATTTCAAACAAGCATGAAAAAGAAGTCTAAAAGTTTCGCTTCCTGAGAAAGACAATGGGTAGACCCTGTTTCCTCAGAAAAATTGTTAATAAAAATATTTTAAAAATATTTTTCTGGTGTAAAATCATCCTCGCTGTCACCGTCGCCGCTTTCAGAATCGCTGATTTCGGTTTCGGATCCAGAAATATCCGATTCATTATCGTTCACCACGTGCTTTTGTAGCTCATTCATTCTTTTCTTCGATATCTCCATATCTTCTGTTGAAAAACCTTCAAATTCGGAATCACTGCTTGATAGCATGAAACTCCTCTCCATCTTCAAAGTTGAAAAAAATCAACGCCGCAAAAAATGTGGAAAAAAAATCTTCCAAAATTCACTGAGTTCAAATATCACGCCAAACAATGTGGGAGACAATAACTCAACTGTTTGCAAAGTGAAATCAGGTGTTTGAACGAATGTACTAACGAAATTTGGGTTCAAATATACATTTAAATAACAATGGGTACGCTCGGCCGGCTATGGCCGGGTTAGTCTTATGAACCAAAAAATTAGTAACGAAAGGGTTAAATAGATGTTGCCCACGTAACCGTAACCCTAAAACTAACCCTAAGACCCTAACCCTAACACCCTAGTGAAGATCGTGTGGGTGTTAATCTGAAAAATTACCTCATTTTCCACCAACCCGAAAGTCCCTTCTCCCTGTGGACAACTTCAATAGCTAGCCCACAGTGAAGGTTCTTGTCTACAGTTCATTTGTTACAAGTTCATGGGCAATGCCCTTCAAAAGTGCCTTAGATATCATCATATATGGTACATACATTTTTCTTTTCAAGCCACAATAAAATCAGATACAGAATTTAAAGAGCAAAAATTAACAGTAATAAAAGGGAAAAACAGGGGTGGCCATGTAGTAAGTAATTTGTTTCCCAGCCACATGGTTCCATATTCAGCCCCATTGTGCAGCACATTGTGCAAATGTCTTCTGCTATAGCCTCAAGGTGATCAAAGCCTTGTAAGTGGATTTGGTAGAAGGAAACTGAAAAAAACCTGTCATATGCATGTGTCTATGTATGTGTGCATGCATGCATGCATGTATGTATGTATGTATACATATATATATATATATATATATATATATATATATATCATCATCATCATCATCATCATCGTTTAACGTCCGCTTTCCATGCTAGCATGGGTTGGACGATTTGACTGAGGACTAGTGAAACCAGATGGCTACACCAGGCTCCAATCTGATTTGGCAGAGTTTCTACAGCTGGATGCCCTTCCTAACGCCAACCACTCTGAGAGTGTATATATATATGTATATATATCTCATCATCATCGTTTAACGTCCGCTTTCCATGCTGGCATGGGTTGGACGGTTTGACAGGGGGCTGGCGAGCCAGAAGGCTGCACCAGGCCCCAATCTGATCTGGCACCAACCACTCAGAGAATGTAGTGGATGCTTTTATGTGCCACTGACACGAGGGCCAGTCAGGCGGTACTGGCATTGGCCACGCTTAAATGGTGCTTTCTATGTGTCACCTGCACAGGAGCCAGTCCGGTAGCACTGGCAACAACCATGCTCAAATGGTGTTTTTTATGTGCCACCAGCACGGAAGCCAATCAGGTGACACTAGCAACAATCACGCTCAAATGGTGCTTTTTATGTTCCACCAGCATGGGAGCCAGTCAGCAGCCCTGGCAACGATCACGCTTGAATGGTGCTTTTAACGTTCCACTGGCATGGGTGCCAATCAGGCAGTACTGTCATCAGTCACGACAACAATTTCACTTGCCTCAACAGGTCTTCGCAAGCGTAGTTTATTGTTCAAGGATTGAAGGGTTAAATATATATGTATGTATAATGTGTGTGTGTGTGTGTGTGTCTTTATGTCTGTGTTTGTCCCCCACCATCGCTTGAATATCAGTTTGTGTGTTTACATCTTTGTAACTTAGCAGTTCTGCATAAGAGACCAATATAATAAGCATCAGGCTTTAAAAAATAAGCACTGGCGTCAATTTGTTTGACTAAAATCCTTCAAGAAGATGCCCCAGCATGGCCACAATCCAATGATTAAAACAAAGAGTAAAAGATAAACAATGTTCAACTCACCATTTTCTCTTTGCGTTTGATGCCAGTAATACACAGAACTAATCCACTCATGAAGAAACAATAGAGTGGTCGGCCATATTTTGGAAGAGGCTGAAAAGTGAAACATTGAGAATTAAAGAAACATTTGGAATTTCAAGATATTTGTAATTGCTATGGAGACCGAAATGATTTTTAATACGTCTTTGGATCAAATAAAACTTTTAACTACAGACAGTAATACTGCCATCTCAAGGGAAATATAGCTTGGAAAGAAATGGTAAAATATATTTGGAACAAGAACTGTGATTGGACATTAAACAGGAAGGTAGTATTCTCTAATGAAACCTATTGAGACCAAACTCAATTAAGTGTGAAAAGAATTTAGTAAAATAATTTTGCTGTTTTTAAGCTAATATCTGGAACATAAACTAACATGAAATTATGATGAACAGTTTTGATTTAGGAAGTTTGTATCATAGATACCAGGGTCAGTCTCAGTCAGATTCACACTGAAAGGATTAAAGCAGCATCTTTACTCTCAAGACTGATTTCAATATCAGTCATTAATTCTTTAATTCTTCATATCAACTTATCTGAGATGTCTCCCAGATTCCAAGATACAAATTCCCTGTTTAAAAGTAATCGGAATTAAAATTTATCAAAATTCTGTTATATTCCAAATATCAGCTTAATAATAATGTTATTTTTATGAATTCTTCATTATTTTCAAAATTAAATGAAAAAAATTATTGTTTTTTACATGGCACCAATACCAGCAAGGTCATCAAGTACCTTGCAAAACAATATGCCAGTTTTGAGGGAGTAAAATTCAATAGATGGAGAGAAACAGGTATATTGCTATACAAGAGACACATGGCTACCCTGTTTGGAGAGAAAGAGATAAGGGTAAATGCTGGCATTTTTTTTCTTTTTTTTTTTCACTTTTACCCTGGATATCCTGAGTTTTACCCATCATCCACATGGCAACAATCAGATGAAGTAAAATAAATGCTTTTTTTTCTTTTCCTTTTAAGTATTCCACAATTATTTCATTTAAACACGATAGTCAAGTCTACTATAGACAATAATATTTAATAAACATTTTATATTCCAAAAGTTGAAATAACACAAAAACAGTATTTTCAGTAAGAGCAAAATACAACTGTGGCAGCTATTTCATAAAAGATTACAAAACAGAATTATAAGTAACAACAACAACAAAGAAACCAAATAACAATGTTTCGATGAAAGATTTAGAAAGCACTATAGAAAATTAAAAACCACTTTGTCCATTCTTCAAGTATAATCATTTACCAAGTTGTTACGGTTACTTCACTAAAACATACATTGCTCATTCACTGAGAGAAGAGAAAGATTTCTTTAAAAATGGTTATCACAGTTTCTCAGACAATGGCTAAAAAAGAGAAATACCAGCTGATACTGAAAGCAGACTATATCTAAATTCTAGAAATATATAATGGATATATAAGTGTTGGTATGGGTATAGGGTTGAGAAGCTTGCTTCCCAACAATGCAGTCTAAGGCCCAGTCCCACTGCATAGTACCTTGGGCAAGTGCCCTCTACTATAATCCTGGATGGTGATATGGGGGGGACCCTTATTATTATCATTATCTAATAATATATAAAATAGAGATGTGTGCATATTCACTTTTCAAAGCTTCACCAATTGCTTTCATACTTGTGATGCATGAATAATTTGACTTTGGACAAATTATAGGCTGTTCATTTGATTTTTTTTATTTAAAATTATTAAAAATAAAAAAAATATTGCTTTTTATATTAGATTCATATCTTTGAAAGTTTTCAAAATATTTACTTCCGGTTTTCCAGCGTCAGTGACATAACATATCTCTTTATGTATATCTCTCTATCCATCTCTCTCTCTATATCTCTTGTTTTCACCTTCATTTTTCAATTGCTATTTACAAACAAACAATGACAAATTACTGACACAAAGAAGTTCACAATTCCTGATGGAAGTAATTTCATAATTTACTGACAGAAGTATCTTCATAAATTTCACTTCAATCCAAACAATTTTGTGTTTTTCTGTTGTTGACCGTTTCTTTCTGGTTCTTTCGATACTGGCTCTTTGGTTCACCGAGATACAAATTTCGCTTCAGCCTGTACAATACTTTATTTTCCATTGAAATTTCTTATTTACTTTCTGCCCATCGTATTAAGAAACATAATTTCCGTTACCAAGTTATTTTCATTGTTTACTGTCTTCTGCACTTGTGTATTTCTGTATACATGTATAATCATGCCGAGAAGGAAAGTGTCAAATTTGTCGACATAGCTACAGATTTCTGCCCACCCGTCCACCCAATTTGGATCATAACTTTCAGAAAAATGGATATTTTTTCATAAAGTTTTCTACAAATATGTGTTATATCATGTACATCCCAAATATACAAAATTTGTTTAAGGAGGGGGTGGGGAATTTCTGGAAATTCACCGGAGTCCACTTCAATTCATCTTAACTTTCAAGAAAATGGATATTTTTTAATAAAATTCTGTACAAATATACCTCGGACTATGAACATTCTGAGGGCATAGGAATTTGGGAGGAAAACAATTGGGGGTTATTTTTCAGAACTGTTCCCCACTCAGGGGTTAGAGTTAGGGTTTCAGAACAAGTATTCCATATTTGTTACATTTTCTCCGTATTGTGCATCCGTAGATTTCTACTGAAGCAACAAACAGGCAATGAAGGCAAATGAAGCCCTCACCAGGAAACTCGTTGTGCTAGAAATAGCAGCTAATGGTCTGGTACACAGAAATAGGTTATTAAGATGACTTATCTGTGGCATACAAATTTTTTTTTTTCATTTTAAATAAATTCCCAGGTAAATGTTTCTAATAGAAAATCAGAAGGCACCCGAAGCAAAAATAAGGACTATACACACACACAGTTAAATATAGAAGTGTAAAGTATAATTTGTTACATAATCTCTATAATAAATATGGTATTGAATGGAATAAGTCCCCATTTGAACTTTTTTAACTTACATGTGTGTGTGTGTGTGTGTGTGTGTGTGTGGTAGAAATCTACAGATGCACAAAACGAAGAAAAAGAAACAAATATGGACAACTTGTTCCAAAACACCCCCAAATGGGGGAACAGTTCTCAAAAATAACCCCCAATTCCTATGTCCTTGGAATCTACATAGTCCAAAGTATATTTGTAGAGAATTTCATTTAAAAATATCCATTTTCTTGAAAGTTTTGACAAACTGAAGTGGACTCCAGTGAATTTTCTGAAATTCTCCACCCTACCCCCTCCTAAAACACTTCCCCCACCAATTCTTTGTATATTCGGAATCTACATGACATAATACATATTCGTAGAAAATTTCATTACAAAACGAGCACCACAATTCTATTTACATTAAACAGTAAAATCTGAGGAAAGAAGATTGTGTCAGCAATTAGTGAATCACCATCATTTAACATGTGTGTTCCATGCTGTCTTAAATCGGACAGTTTGAAAGGATTCAGCATGGTTGTATCATGTTCCAGTGTCAGCTGGATGCCCTTCCTAACAACTTTATAGAGTGCACTAGGTACCTTTTCTTGTGTCATCAACACTCATACAAACTTGTTACCAATTCAAATATGCTTGGGGTATAGTGGAACCCATAAAAGAAAGTCAGTCATCGCATTTTGACACAAAGGAAATTTCTCGTTATAAACAAATAGGTGTGAATACACCAAGTCACTTCAAAGCACCCTCCAACCAGGCTGATACAGAGGCATGCATTTCAGAGTGGCTACCATTCAGTATAAACAAGACTATGAACCTGGATGGTGAGGAAGAACTTGAATGTTAGGAGATGAGTAGAGAGGTGTAATGGAAGGGAGAAAGAATATAAACAGTTTTGAATTTGTTTACTGAAAGGAAGAGGGGGGGGGGGGATCTATTGACAGCTTTTAAAAAGTAGGAGGAGGTACTCTCCCCCTCCTCCCCAACTTCATGGATAACTGATTTGATTTAGAAAGTGCAGACAAAGATCAACAGTTTCAGAATCATCAACCAACAACAGTCTCTACTGAGTCACTTCTCTCCTCCTACTCCTCCTCCTCCTCCAGTGAAGGTGAGTGGCCTTAGGGTTAAGGTGTTGCACACATAATCGCCAGGTTGTAGGTTTGATTCCCAGACTGGGCAGCATGTGTTCTTGAGCAAAACATTTCATTTCCCATTGCTTTAGTTTTGTGTCAAAGAACAGAGCCAATGTTTCCTCTGAATGTCTTAAAAAATGACTATAAAAGGTTGAGCTAGGATTTGTACTCCGACCTTGAGTGGTGAAAAGGTGTACATGCCCCCATACTTCAACTACTCCAGCTCTCAATACCACTAATCTATCACACCTCAATCATCATCATCATCATCATCATTTAATGTCTGCTTTCCATGCTGGCATGGGTTGAGCAGTCTGGTTGGAGCTGGTAGACTGAGAGCTGCACCAGTTTGATTTTGGTATAGTTTCTATGGCTGGATGCCCTTCCTAATGCCAACCACTCCAAGAGAGTAGTGGGTGCCTTTTGTCACCAGCACGGGAGCTGTTATGTGTTACTGGCACAGGTGCGGTGTCACTGGCACCAGCACCAGCCACAACTACAATTTAAGTCTTCCCAAGCACAGCGAGTCACCTAAGGTCACGATCACTTATCATCTCTGTGAGACCCCACATTCAAAGATCATGCTTCACCACTTCATCCCATGTCTTCCACAGGATCTCTCCACAGTTAGAGACTGGCACTTCTTCACGCAGCTGTCCTCATCCATACGCATCACATGACCAAACCAGATGCCTATCTTGCTCACCACATCTGATGCCTCTTGTGCCTCATTTTTCTCTCAAAATGCTTACATTCAGTCATGCATGCACACTGACATTGCACATCCAGCAGAGCATGCTAGATTCATTTCTTTCAAGCCTTTGCCGTCACAGCCCACATTTTACTGCCGTGTAGCATGGCTGTTCACACACCGGCATCATACAATCTGCTTTTCACTCTGAGGAGGCCCTTAGTCACCAACAAAGGTAGAAGCTCTCTGAATTTTGTCCAGCCTATTCTTATTCTAGCAGCTACACTCTCAGAGCATCCAACTCCATTGCAGACTTGGTCACCCAGATAACAGAAGCTATCAACTGCTCCTAAGTATTCCGCCTGGCATTTGATGGAGTCTATTTTCTGTACATTTCTAAGGTCTATGTACCCATACATCTGCCACACACAAAGACTACTTTCTCTGTTAACCTTCCTCTGATATGGCTGCACTTCTTATGTGTCCATAGATTACGGAACTTCTACTTGGCCCTGCTCAATATGTAGAAAAGGTATAAGTACCTGGAAGGATTTGTGATCTGACATTAACCATTTGTTCCCAATTTTGAATAATAATGAAGAATTTAATAAAATAAATGTCATTTATTAATCTGGTGTTGGGAACACATTTTGATGAAGATTCTAATTTATGTTCACTTTAAAGCAGGAAGTTTATATCATGGGACCAGAAGCAGTCTCAGGTGGGTTGATATCAAAAGAATTAAACACTTTCTCCAATCACTCGCATCTCTGAATTTCCTTCCCACCCATGCTGTGCGTCCCAACAGCACCCCTACAACTCCATCAATGAGTTGTTAACACATTGCAGTTCAAACCTTGCCTCAAAACCATTGAGTTGTGGACAAAGCAGGTTTTTCTCTCAACCTCAATCTGTGTATCTCTGAAACCAGTTAGCGGTAAAAAAAACCCAAAAAAAACAGCATTGGCTTCTATTATGTCAACATTGACAACAACAATCACAGCCATGCTACCACAGATAAACGTTAAGTAATATAAAAGAGAGAAAGGAAGAGTTGTATCTGTTATATCAGAGAGAGAGAGTAAACAAGTATACATTTAAAAGCTTGAACACACCAGACATTGCCTATTCAGACATAACACTGTCAGCATTCAAACAAACCACTTCATAAGCTAAGAAATTTATGTTCAGATTGTTGACAAATCAAACTATCTAGGCTTTTGTTTACAATATTACTCAAAAATAGACCTATCTCTGAAATTTTCAAATGATTTATTACACTTTTTCCTTATTTTCATATATTTTCACTCAAGTTTTGACATCTTTTATCAGTTCCACAATAAGAAATAATATTTAGTTCAAAGAAATTTCGCCTGACAATAACACAACTCAACAATGACTATCTTTGCCTTCACGAATACGTCTGACTGATAATAATTTGAATGAGCCAAAGAGAACAAAAAAAAAAAACAGAAAGAGAAATTAGGCATGGTTGTGTAGTTAAGAAATTTGCTTTTTAACTACATGGTCTCAGGTTCAGTCCCACAGTGAAGCATCTAGGGTAAGTGTTTAATATATCTCCAGGTTGGTCAATGCGTTGGTAAGTGAAGTTGGTAGTCAGAAACTGTATGGAAGTCTGATTCTGCATGTGTGTCACACACTCCACACACCACTTGACAACTGGTGTTAGTTTGTTTACATCCCAATGATTTAGGAGTTCAGCAAGAGAGAGACTTAGAATAAGTGCCAGACTTAAAAAAAGCACATAAGTATTGGGGACAATTTGTTGGGCTAAAATCCTTCAAGGTAGTGCCCCAGCATGATCGCAGTCCAATGACTGAAACAAGTAAAAGATATATTCATTAAAAATAGAAGTCATTCTGTGTTTAATGAATCTGCTAAGAGTGACCAAACAACTTTGAAATAAGAACTGTACCTGCTTTCCTCACAAGTGAATAAATGTGAGCTACAGTTAGAGGGAAAGAGCATATAAAGGGCACGTCAGTGACCTCTTCTATTAACTAGTTCAGTTTTAAAAACTGTAGAAAACAACCCAAACAAATATAGAAAATATCAATGAAACCTTCCAACTGGGGTAGCCATGTATCTCCCCTTCAGTAAGACACCTGCCTTTGTCTCTCAATTGTACCCTAACCTTTCAACACCTGACAAAAAATACCATGTCCCTCAGTATCGCATCCCAACTAGGTTGAGAGATTTTGTCTTGCAAGTTACTTTGGTAACCTTACTAGTTTCAGTATTCTGTAAAAAGCACCCAGTACCCTCTGTAAAGTGGTTAGTATAAGGGAAGACATCAAGCCATAGAAACCATGCCAAAGCAGACAGTTGGAGCTCAGTGCAGTCCTCTGGCTTGTTGATTCCTGTCAAATCATCCGACAACAATGATGAGCATAATGAAAATAATAATAATGTAAAACCAACATTGCAAAACTAATATTATAATCAAGGGATTAACCAGACTATCAGATGTTACACATCACTGGTCACAATGTGCTTTGTATTATTTTAGCTTTCAAATGATGCAAACTTGCTGGCAAGGCAAGCAAGCCAACATGAAATAAAATGTTTTGCTCAAGAACCCGTGTAGCTGGTGAGGGAATCGAAACCATGATCTCAGAATTGTGAATGCAACACACCTAACCACCAGGCCACATCCCTTCAATATTATAATAATATTGTAAAACTAATATTGTGGAGAGATATTTTTTTTTAAAGACCAGAAAAGAAACATGGAAATCAGAATTTCTTCTTTTGTTTTGTTTCATACAAAACTAATATACAGAGGAATCAATCTGATTAGACAACCTAATTGTCTACCAGCTTAATTAGTGACAACCTAATTGTCTACCAGCTTAATTAGTGACAACCTAATTGTCTACCAGCTCAGATCTATTTTCTTGTTCTGATACAATTTCCTTGTTCCGATACAATTTCCGAGTGAGTGACCTTTCTTAATTACAAAGAGACACATTTCAAAAATAGACTTAACAGAACCTGAAACAGATAATATAATGAAATTGCTATTAATTACTTGGCTTTAATTATACAATCATTTCATAAGCTACTGAATCAAAAGCTAATAGCTAATAAGAAGTCACAGATGATAAGAAATGGACAATTAAAGCAAATAGCTTTTGACCATTAACTAGATTGAAGACCAAACTAAATTCGGACTAGATTCCCTCAATGAATTGTGGCATGACCTGTAGAATCAATCATAAGCCAGGTGGAATTCCTGACATATTTCTAAACAAGTCTTTAACAGTGACACTCACTCTCAGAGCACTACAGAGCTGTTAAAACTATGTTTTAGTATATTTACAAAACTAAGGTCAGGAAATATATATATATATATATATATATATATATATATATATATATATATATATATATATATATATATATATATTTGATGCCCAACAGTAGTGATTATATAATCAAAATATCAAACATACACAAACACAAAGTAAGCATATTTTTTTAATGAGAGAGTTCAAAGTTAGGTGCTTTTAATAAATTATATGACAGCACGGTCCAATGGAATAGCCATCAGTAACTAATAAAAACAGCTATCTTTCAAAAAACAGGCATCATTTTCATAGATTAATACTAAAAATGATGGCCATTCAATAGCGATAACATGCTGCAATCACTGATTCACAGACACAGGTCCTCCCTCCCTCCCTCTTTCTTTTACTACTATTACAATGATTTCTGCTCTTAAGAACAAGCTACCAGTCCACCTGTCTTCTACCACCCTCACAGTTTCAACTTCTACCACTACTCACCAACCCCAACCCCACTAAATACTCCGTCTTCCCAAAGAATTCAAAACTCTGGAGCACTGAGTTGCCTAAAAACACTGACCAAGACATTCAAACTGAACATCACCCAACACAATCTCACCAGGCTGAGGTGCTATCTCTCCTGCACAAACAGCACAGACACACAATCACCACACACACACACACACACATCAAGGACAGTGTTCCATCTGATATGCCACTCCAGTCTTAAACACACAACTAAACCCACTAAAATCACTACAACTGCTAAACCTCACAACTACTGAGAAACTCTCCTCAAGATGTTGCATACCCAACATAAAATCTGTACAATGACAACTAGTGTTCTTGTTCATCATCATCACTGTCCTTTAACATCTGCTTTCCACGCTGGCATGGGTTGGACGGTTTGACTGAGGACTGGCAAGCCAATCTGATCTGGCAAGGTTTCTACAGCTGGATGCCCTTCCTAACTCCAACCACTCCGAGAGTGTAGTGGGTGCTTTTTATGTGCCACCAGCACAGGGTCCAGTCAGGCGGCACTGGCATCGACCACGCTCAAATGGTGCTTTTTATGCGCCACCAGCACAGGGGCCAGTCAGGCGGCACTGGCATCGACCACGCTCAAATGGTGCTTTTTATGTGCCACCAGCACAGGGGCCAGTCAGGCAGTACTGGCATTGGCCATGACAGCAATTTTACTTGACTCAATAGGTCTTCTCAAGCACAGCATATTGCCTGACAATTGAAGGGAACTCTTAAATGGGCCGGTTACGTAACACTGGAATAGGCTATAGCTACGATCTAGCTTGCCGGGTCATCTCAAGAATGGCATATCTCCAAAGGTCTCGGTCGCTTGTCATTGCCTCCTTGAGGCCCAACGTTCAAAGGTCGTGCTTCGCCACCTCATCCCAGGTCTTCCTTGGTCTACCTCTTCCACGGGTTCCTTCCACAGTTAGAGATCAGCACTTCTTTACATAGCTACCCTCATCCATATGCAACACATGACCATACCAGCACAGCCGTGTCTCTTGCACACCACACCTGACATTTCTGACATCCAACTTTTCTCTCAGGGCACTTACACTCTGTCGTGTATGCACACTGACATTACACATCCAGCGGAGCATACTAGCTTCATTTCTTGCAAGCCTACTTATGTCCACAGCAGTCACAGCCCATGTATCACTGCCATGTAGCATGGCTGTTCGAACACATGCACCATACAGTTTACCTTTCACTCTGAACGAGAAGCCCTTTGTCACCATCAGAGGTAGGAGCTGTCTGAACTTTGCCCAGGCTATTCTTATTCTAGCAGCTACGCTCTCAGAGCATCCATCCCCACTGTTGACTTTGCCACTTAGATCACAAAGGCAATCAACTACTTCTAGTTTTTCACCCTTGGCATGTGATGGAAGCTGTTCTCAACACATTTTCAGTGTTTATTGCCCCTGTGCATCTGCCACACACAAAAACTATCTTCCCAATTAACCTTCCTTTGATATTGCTGCACCTCTTATGTGTCCATAACTTACACCGGGTACAGCTTATGAACTTTCTACCTATACCATTCTTACAGATCGAGCAGGGCCATCTACCTGAAGGGATTTGTGGTTTGTCAGCCTTCCTATTTACTAAGACTTTGGTTTTTGCCAGACTGACTCTGAAGCTCTTTGATTCTAGACCTTGCTTCCACACCTGAAACATCTCCAGATCTGGTAATGACTCAGCTATTAGAGCAAAACCATCACACTTCAAGACCAAACAAATGCTGATTCCCTGCAAAAGTTAAGCACGATCACAAGATCCACAAGGAAACACAATTGCCATATAATGGCTATACAAATATATACCAAACACCATCTAAATGTAGTCTGGCTGATTGACAATGACTTTCATCAACACATTCCAGCCCATACCCTAGAGCTGTGCTCTTTTCTCTAATTAGTTCTTCTACCACTACTACACTAGTTTCAGCTTCCAATCCATGGACCAAACTCGACTCAGACCTTCACATCGGCTCATAGTTATTTACCCATCTCCACTCAAACCCTCCTGTTATATTAATTCCTTCACTCAGTTTGTCACCCTTCCCAGGTCCTACTAAATTCTTTCTCCACACAATATCAAACCACAGGAATTACTTTCCCACTCATATTTCCCCCAGCAGGTGTTACCTGAAAGGTGATTAAATATCAACAACATCACTGTCTCCAATGAGACATTGAGATCAATATCTGGATTATTTTTTCAATATGCGAAAACTGACCTCAAGCAATTTAAACTGGATGTCAACCACATCAATGTCACCAATATGAAGACATTGAGCAACAAAATTAAATTAGAATAAATTAAGATGACATAAATCAAAACTTGTTAATGTTTCATTTATTTAGTCTGTTTTATTCTGCTCTAAAACACAAAAACAGCAGAGATTAATTAAATATATCTGAAAAATGGCATTATTAATTATTGAGAAAAGACACTAATATTGAAAAAGATATTAATCAAATTGTATCTGTAAAAGATATTAGTTGTATTTGAAAATTCTCGTCATTTTACATCCCATTTTCATACTGCTGTGGGTGGGACACGTTGTAACAGGGTCAGATGAGTCAGAGATGGGGGGACACCATGCCTTCACTTTTATATTTCTATGTTGACGTGGTTTCTAAAGCAATCTGCTTCCTAACACCAATAACTTTACAAAATGAATGAGTGCATTAAAGGGGTTGTGCTGCATTTTTTAAGTCAAAAGGTGCACTTAGAAATTAGGACAGCCCAAAAGAAGTGATCACAGCAGTTTAAGGCACGTCGTTGTCTCACCCTGGTATTCGATGGTAACCTCAGATGAGGTCAACTTTTGAGAAAATTGAGCACCTGGCTAACTGGTTCTGAGAATGGGGTAGCAGTTGGGTGCTGTGTTTGTGTCGAGATGGCAATAATCTCTACAAGGTTGCCAACTTCCATTGGGTTTTGGTGCCACATGTAAAGGTGATGACCAGGGACTGCTTGATCAACGAACAATGCCCAAAGCTTCCATATTGTCAAACTGAGCCCTTGCAATAGCAAATTTGTCTGCTAGTGGATGGCATGCATGGCTGTGCACTGTAGGGCTAGTGGTGGGGATGTGGTGTTTCACTCCAGGGTGGGTTGTGGGTTTGGAGAATATCATGGTAGTGAGATTCAGACAGCTTACAAGGAGATTCGAGAATTCATGGTGGGTCTGAGAGACAGCTGCTATGCGAGGGGCAGCAAGTGCAGATGCTGCAAGAGAAAGAAAGGCATAAAGTGTTGCTGTTGATGAGTGATCTTCCCTGAAGATTGGCCAGCAGTGAGTGTGCCTGAGGAAAGTCTGCTCTAGTAATAGGCTGATGGACATTGGCAACAGTGAATGCCCAAGTGTAAGATGTGAAGGGAGAGATTGCAGCATCCAAATGCTTCGATTGTGAAACCATTGGCAGCCACTGAAGGTTGGCCTTGCTCTCTGTAATGGCGGCCCCTTGCGAATGCTGCTCCTGTTTCAATTAGGAATATTCATCCAGAGCTCCAATCATGGACATATAGGAGCAGTTGATCATGTTTGCCAGCTACCAGCTGTGGAGTTTCCCAGGGCCAATGACAAAAGGCTCTTGAAGCTACATGGTTGCATACACTTGGAAGCCTTTGCCCCAAGCTTTGTGGGATAGAAACACAGATTGTCTTATGTAGCTTCATCATGTCTTGGGGGCCACCTTATGGCACTGATTATAACCCCTCTAAACAAAAAAAGCATTTTGGCCACTTTCGCCAACTGCCATAGATCCTTGATCTCAGTCTGAGTTATGAGAGACTGGACACGGGGTAGCAATTTACAGAATATTTCCACAAGTCTCACTTCTCAAGTGGCTTATTTGTGAGTAGCCAATGGTTGAATTGGAATGTCTAGCACCCTTGTTGCTGTGTCTTCATCCACGGCTGCTGTTATGTATATTCCATCAGGTTTGAGGTGACCTTCCTTATGTTGAATTGTGCTTCAACTTGTGCAAACCATACATCAGCCCCCTTCAACCAGAATTGTGGAAGCTTCAGTGTGACGGTGTTATTATCCCTTGCCATGTTGACATGTTTTGTATTTTGAGGTCACCATAGATTTTGTGAAGCTCCAGATAAAAATAACCACAAACAAGAGAGAGAATACAATCAACCAGTCACGCTTGGGTCTCGTTTACCACCTCCTGAAGTTCCTTGTCTGTGGACCAGCTTGATAGCTCATCCACAGTGAAGGTCCTTGTCTACAGTTCATCTGTTAGGAGTTCATGGACAATACCTAATCAAAAATAGTATATACCAGACTATATAATTGAATGTGTCCCACTAGGGTATTCTTAATATGGTAGTGTGTGTCTAGCTGCTATTTCTGGCTATTCAAATAGCCACATAAAGGTTCCCTTCACTTGTGACAAGATGAGAATGTTGAGGTGATTAAAGTAACAAGACAACATGAGAATGATAAGGATGTGATGGTAAATTCCTATAAAACAATAATCAATTCCAAACTCCAAAATAATTAATGAGTCAGCTGTCTTCACACATCTACCTTGACATGGTTTTAATAACATCTTCAAGTAATACAGTTCTATATTTAAGAGATGAGGAATTATGTACATTATTTACAATTGACGGATATTTGTCCTCATCTTGTTTGTTGTTAACACAATGTTTCGACTGATATACCCTCCAGCCTTCATCAGGTGTCTTGGGGAAATTTCGAACCTGGGTTCTCATTCCTAAGGTATTTTTCGATGTTGTTATTATTATAATTATTATTCAGGTCACTGGAGTCGAACTCGGAATCTTGGGGTTAGTAGCCCGCGCTCTTAACCACTACGCCATATGCCCGTGGGCAATTATGGAGTGAATTTTAGGGCTTATAAATCTAATATTTTTTTTCTATCCTTCCTTAATACTGGTTCCCATATGCTGTTCATATCTGCACTCGGTCTGCTTAGGAGGTTGTTGTGTCCTTGCATATGTGCTGCTTCTTTTAGTTCTGGTATTTTCCAGTGGTGTTCTCTGTCTATTAATTTAACTACATCCCACAGGGGGAGGTGGTCTCCCTTTTTCCATGCATGATCAGCTATACCCAATTTATCAATATCTCCCCGTGTCACAGCTTTGCGATGTTCCTCTAGGGGGCAGCATGTTTCGTGGGTTACTAACCCCAAGATTCCAAGTTCGATTCCAGGCAGTGACCTCATCATCATCATCGTTTAACATCCACTTTCCATGCTAGCATGGGTTAGACAATTTGACTGAGGACTGGTGGACCAGGTGGCTACACCAGGCTCCAATCTGATTTGGCAGAGTTTCTGCAGCTGGATGCCCTTCCTAACACCAACCACTCCGAGTGTGTAGTGGGTGCTTTTACGTGCCACCGGCACAAAGGCCAGTCAGGCAGTACTGGCAACGGCCTCGCTCAAAATGGTGTATTTTACGCACCACCTGCACAGGAGCCAATCCAGTGGCACTGGCAACGATCTCGCTCGAATGTCTTTTCTTGTGCCACTGGTACAAGTGCCAGAAAGGCGACGTTGGTAACGATCAACCTGAATAATAATAATAATAATAATAATAATAACATCGAAAAATACTTTAGGAATGAGAATCCAGGTTCAAAATGTCCCCAAAACACCTGATGAAGGCTGGAGGGTATATCAGCCGAAACATGTTAACAACAAACAAGTTGAGGACAAATATCTGTCAAATGTAAATAATGTATCTTCAAGCATATATAACTCATTACTGCTTCCCAATATCAGATTGAAATCTATTTTTTAGTTAAACTTCATTCACTCTCTTAAATGAGGCCATGATTTGACAGCAATAAACTTTCAAATTATTTTATCTGCAAATAATTTGAGTGATTAGTGTTTGTAATTATGCTAATTTTTCATACCTACCTACATTACAATAATGTAATCTAACATTATGATTCCTTACAAGAACATATATGCTTTGCTAAAGAGATCTAATGCAATCGAAACATCTCTGGAGTTGTCTCCCATGCTTGTCAAAATCAATTTAAAACACTATTAATCATAATAGAGACATGGGCAGACATAAGGAAAGCTGATCTCATGATGTATCACACAAAGAAAATAACAAAAGAGCACAAGAAATGGCAAGTTATTGCATGAGTTAGTGGAGAGGACTCCACTAACTCATGCAAGCATGAGAAAGCAGACGTAAAACTGATAATGATAAATTATATTTTTTTATTCTTACTGCATTAAATATATTCCCCATCTCTAATTAGTTTCTAGTCTGTCAACACATTTGTACTTAGTCATTGCACATTCAGCAGAGCAAAGCTCGTCTCCTTTCTTTCTAGTCTTTGCAAGTCTTCAGTGTCCACATCACACTATCACAAACGATTGCAGTTCATATACAAGCATCATAGAGAGAGAGAGACAAACTTCTTACTACCAACTCAGATGATAGATCTCTAAACTTGCTCCAGCCTGTTCTAACGGGTTCCTATAATTTCAGTACATCCTCCTCCATTGCTTTTTTAGGTCCCTTAGATAACTGAAACTAATTACTACCTCTAAGAATCCTTCCTAACATTTGAGAAAGTCTATTTTTCTGTGTACCTTAGTATGTATTGCTGCTCTCTCTCTCTCTCTCTCTCTCTCTCTCTCTCTGTTAACCTGTCACTTTACCTTTTATGTGTCCACAGTTTGCACTGGCTATACTTCATAGAATCTCTACCAATTCCTTTCCTACAAATCAAACAAGATCATTTCCATGATCAATGTACAGTCCTGTCTGTTTTGCTATTTACTAAAACTTTATTCTTTGTTAAGTTAACTTTGAGGCCCTTCCATAACAAGGTTTGTTTCCACACCCAGAATTTCTTTGCCAATTCTACAACAGATCGAGGAATGAGAATGAAGCTATCAGCATAAAGGATTTTCTAGGAACACCCAGACTTAAACTCTTGCTGGACTATGGATGAATAGGAGTAGACTAATAACTGATCTACTCATAGAACACATTTTACTTCTCCTGTTGCTAAGTAAACCTGTCATCTAACTTCTCTGGTATAATACTCTGTTGTCCCCAATATTCTTTCAGCCATTCCAAGCCCGACTCATTGTCTGAATGGCTTTCTCTGTCACACAGTTCCATCCCCACCACATCACCTTGTTAAGCTGGAACCTTGCACCAACCACAGATTTGGTCTGTGGTTGTAGCTATTTCTTACCTGCCTTTCAGATAAAGGTGTTTCCGTTCACCTCGTCTTGGAATATACAGACCTACCCAACAATTTGTTAGCAAGAAGTATCAGTCCAACTAGGTCTATAGTAGAAGACACAAGCTCAGGGTGTTACGCAATGGGACTAAACCTGAAATCAAGTACTTGACATGAGAAGTTCTTAACCATACACATGCCTGAAGTACTATATATACACACACACAATCAGTACAGACACAGTTGTGTGGTTAAGTAGTTTGCTTCTCAATTACATGGTTCCTGGTTCAGTTCCACTGCACATCACCTTCAGCAAGTGTCTTCTACTTCTCAGGCTGAATAAAACCTTGTGAGTGTAGTTGAGAGATGGAAAGTGAAAGAAGTTTGTGTAGGTATATATATATATATATATATATATATATATATATACACACACACACACACACAAACATGTATGTATGAGTGTGTGCATGGGGCAGAGGGGAATTTCTTGTCTTGACATCACATGATATTGTCATACAGCAGCGTTATTCATTTCCAACACTCTGCAAAAAACATGTCTGGCTATGAGGAAATATTAACTTGCTTTGAAACAGGTGAGGGTTAACAACAGGAAGGGCATCCAGCTGTAGAAAATCTGCCTCAACCCATGTAAGAATAGAAAAGTGGATATCGAAACAATAAAATGTTATGCTGACCACCCCATCCCCCACTTCCCTGGACCAACAGATTATATCTCCTCTTGCAACCATGCCTTGTCTATCTCTGTACTCCATTCCTGCAGCTTACCCAAACATATCATCTCTCTGGCGTCAACAGTTTTCTCACTACTACCCTTTCGCTAGCATTCTTCCAGTCTCCCCAAACGGTGCACCCCACCCTATTGTCCCCTCCCAATCTTTACAGAGGTTGCCTACCTACCTTCCTTCCTCCTACCCATTTCCCCTGTCTCTTCCCCCATACACACTTGCAAATCCCCACCCACCTACTTGTGGTGCCACCTGTACACATCATCACCATATCTCTCCTTGCAGATACCTCAACTTCATTCTCACTCACTCTCCTTAATATCAGCAGCCATGTACCTCCTCTACACCAACTGCTTCCATCATACCTGGACCCCTCCCCCCCACTGAACATAAGGATACAAGACCCTCCTCCTCAGGTCTTGCAAGCTACAAGGTGACCTCAATAGTATTGCTGGCAAAAAAAAAAAAAAAAGCACCCAGCACACACTGTAAAGTGGTTGGCATTAGAAAGTGCATCCAACTATAGAAACCATGCCAAAGCAGACACTGGAGCACAATGCAGTCCTTGGACTTGTCAGATCTTTGTCAAACCATCAAATCCATGCTTCATAGAACATGAACGTTAAATGATGATGATGATGTGTGTGTGTGTGTGTGTGTGTGCACGTGCAGCTCTTGTTTTATCTCTCAGTAAATTTCTGGAGTTAAATTTCAATTTGTTCAATAGCTTTCACCAAGACCTGCCAATACAGAAGCATGGATATTTATCTGATTGGACAATAATATTTATAATTAAACATTAACTTGGTTTTTACACCCACTTTTCTATGCTAGATGAGCTGAATAAATATAGTTATAGATATTTCCATAGAGATTATAGCAGTAAAATATTTTTTCCTTTCTTTATTCTTTAGATACAACATAGAAATGCTGTTCTCAGCTGGGCAAGACAAGACAAGCAGAGTAATGTACCTTGGTTAGCGTTGAATCAGTGTGGCTGTGGTATACAGACGAGGCGAAAATAGATGTTTCTATTTGAAAATTGGGTAGCATTACAGAATACATGAAACTATGAAAACAATTGCACCAAAAATATGTTTAAGCAAGTATTCAGATTGCAGCAAAAGAAATATAAATTAAAAAGCAAATCAAAAACCAAGTCTCATAGATATGTGGCCTGGTGCTGTCGATCTGTCAAGATAGCAGAAATGACAGCAGCAGTAACTAATAAATAATAAAGACAGTAAATGTCAAAATTAAATAAATAAATGTCAGCCAACCAAGTTGAAACTAAATAACAAATAGCCAAATGACAAGAGACTAAAAATTCATACAGGATGCACACAGAATAGTCCAACAGGAAGAAATATGCTTAATCCACATGATCAGGTGCTTATATAGTCTGAGAGAAAAAGGAGGAAATTATACCATTCTCAGAAAGAAGAAAAATGCATTAGCTAAAATATTCAACTAAATAGTTCCAAAAGCCAAATGTCTTGAACTCCACCTCATTTCCATAAATTACAAAAGAAAAGAGAAACTATTGGTTTAAAAATGAAAGTAATTAGAAAAAATAATTACAAGAAATCATTATCGTCATTTTAAAATCCACTTTTCCATGCTTGCATGGGTCAGACAGCTTATTGAAGTAAATATTTTTATTCCCAGATGCCTTTCACATCACCAACCTTTACTTGTTTCCAAGCAAGGTAATATTTCCCCAAGGCCAGACAAGTTATTGCAGAATACTGGAAATGAACAACACAACTTGTATAAAAATGACTAAGTTTCCAGGTATTGTCTTGCATTGAGAGACTTTCAGACTAGTTCTGTTATGGTTGGATACAATTCAAATCCTGTTTGTAGAGTACAGTTTCTTTTGGACTATACAGTGCCCTAAATATGATAAAAAAAAAGGGATGTCAGAAACTTCTAGATAACATCCTAGGAGAACGATGTCTCAGGGAAATCCAAAAGGTTGTACTGACAAGTACTGCCCACATCCTAAGAAAAATCCTATCCATTTAAATGTCTGTGTTGTATTACATGAATATATTTCACTACTGCCCCTGCCACTCCCTGTCTCCAAGCTTTCGGTAATACTGCAACATCTTTTATCCTTCACTCACCCCAGGACGCTGGGGGTGTCTCAGCAAGTGTTTGTAACAGATATACAGATTAGAAGTAAATAATAATAATAATAATAATAATAATAATAATAATAATGCTTTCTAATTGATGTATCAATACCAGCAGATGACAACATTTCCCTAAAAGAAATGGAGAAACTTTCAAAATACAAAGACCTGGAAATAGAGGTAACTCGAATGTGGAATCTAAAAACAGAAACAATTCCTATCATAGTAGGGGCCTTGGGTATAATAAAAAAAATATTCAGACAAATACATAACAAAAACACCAGGACTTACAAATATATATAACATACAGAAAATTGCACTACTGGACACTGCACACATCCTACGCAAAACACTTTCAATACAGTAACCATAAGAGCATTACAGCAAACCACAGCACATACCCAAGGCACACAGAGCTGCACTCGGTAGTGAAGTGAAAGCACGTTATAAAAATAAAACTACTGAATATAATAATAATAATTACGATGATTTCTTTTAATAATAATACGAGGCTGCAAAGAGAGAGGTTTGGAGACGCCACTATGAAAGGTTGCTCAATAAAGAAAATGAATGGGAGAAAGAGAGTCTGCCGAATGTCGACCCAACAGAGGGACCAGCTATCAGAGTTGACAGTTCCTTGATAGATAAAGCAATTAAGTGTATGAAGACAGGGAAAGCCCCCAGCCAATCAGGAATCACTGCAGAGATGCTCAAAATATCTGGCGGTGTTGGCTATAGCCTAGTCACCCGTATAGTTAACCAGGTGATACATGAAGGAGTCATACCCAATGACTGGTGTAGCAGCATCATAGTCAACTGCTACAAAGGTAAAGGTGACGCTTTAGATACAAATAATTACAGAGGTATCAAGTTGTTGAATCAAGTAATGAAGGTCACAGAGATAGTCATAGCCCAACTAATTAGGGAGCGAGTCAGTTTAGACGAGATGCTGTTGGGTTCGTGCCAGGGAAAAGCACACTAATGCTATATTTCTGGTAAGACAGCTGCAGGAGAAATACCTAGCCAAAGATAAACCTCTCTACTTGGCTTTCATTGACATGGAGAAAGCCTTTAACAGGGTCCCCCGATCCCTTATCTGGTGGTCAATGAGGAAACTAAGGATAGATGAATGGTTAGTGAGAGCTGTGCAAACCATGTACAGGGATGCTGTCAGTAAGGTGAGGGTTGGCAAAGAGTACAGTGAAGAATTCCAGGTAGAGATAAGGGTCCACTAAGGTTCGGTCCTCAGCCCCCTCTTATTTATCATAGTCTTCCAGGCGATATCAGAGGAAATCAAGACAGGTTGCCCCTGGGAGCTCCTCTATGCTGATGACCTTGCGCTAATTGCTGAGTCACTATCAGAACTAGAAGAGAAGTTTCATGAGTGGAAGCAAGGATTAGAATTGCAGGGCCTTAGAGTCAACCTAGCTAAAATCAAAGTCCTTATAAGTAGAAAGGTAGAGAAACCACAAACCCCTTCAGGTAGATGGCCCTGCTTGATCTGTAGAAAAGGCATAGGGAGAACTCCATAAGATGTACCCAGTGTAAGCTATGGACACTTTAGAGGTCCAGCAATATCAAAGGAAGGCTAACTGGGAAGATAGTTTTTGTATGTGGCAGATGCTCAGGAGCAATAAACACTGAAAATGTGCAGAGAACAACTTCTGCCACATTCCAAGGAGAAAAACTAGAAGTAGTTGATAACTTACGTTTCCTAGGTGACCAAGTCAGTAGTGGGGGAGGGGGGACTGAAAGTGTAGCTGCTGGAATAAGAATAGCCAGGGTAAAGTTCAGAGAGCTCTTACCTCTGCTGGTGACAAAGGGCCTCTTGTTCAGAGTAAAAGGCAGACTGTATGACGCATGTGTACGAACAGCCATGCTACATGGCAGTGAAACATGGGCCATGACTGCTGATGACATGCGTAAGCTCAAAAGGAATGAAGCCAGTCTGCTCCAATGGATGTGTAATGTCACTGTGCATACTCAACAGAGTGTAGGTACCTTGAGAGAAAAGTTGGACCTAAGAAGCATCACTTGTGGTGTGCAAGAGAGACAATTGCGCTAGTATGGTTATGTGGCGAGAATGAATGAGGATAGCTGTGTGAAAAAGTGCCACAGCCTAGCAGTTGAGGGAACCTGTGGAAGAGGCAAACCCAGGAAGACCTGGGAAAGGTGGTGAAGCATGACCTTCGAACATTAGGCCTCACCGAAGCAATGACTAGTAACCGAGACCTTTGGAGATATGCTACGCGTGAGAAGACCAGGCAAGCCAAGTGAGACTATAACCCGTGGTCTTTGGCAGGAGTGTAGCCAGCCCACTTATGTGTACCTCTCCTTCATTGGACACTAAAACTCTGCTTGTGAAGACCTGTTGAGGCAAGTGAAATCGAAACTGAACCAAATTCAATGACTGGTACCCATGCCTGTGGAGCGCTGACAGCTCCATCCAAGCGGGATCATTGCCAGAGCAGCTGTCTGGCTCCCATGCTGATGGCACGTGAAAAGTACTATTTGAGCGTGATCATTACCAGCGTTGCCTTACTGGCACGTGAAAAAACATTCGAGCGAGGTCATTGCCAGTGCTGATGGACTGGCTCCTGTGCAGGTGGCACGTTTTAAAACACCACCTGGGCATGGCTGTTTCCAGTATCACTAGACTGGCCTTCGTGCCAGTGGCACGTAAAAGCACCCACTACACTCTTGGAGTGGTTGGCATTAGGAAGGGCATCCAGCTGTAGAAACATTGCCAGATCAGATTGGAGCCTGGTGCAGCCATCTGGTTCGCCTGTCCTCAGTCAAATTGTCTAACCCATGCTAGCATGGAAAGCGGGCGTTAGATGATGATGATGATGATGATGATGATGATGATGAAAGTACTGATTTCCCTCAAACAATAATTACACTTTGTTATACACAATTCCAAACATTTATTTCATTCATCTGATTGTTATTGGTCTTATATTCTTGAAAAGTTGAAGTCTATTACTTTTCCTGTAAATTTAAACATTCATAAATGACAGTTTTATAGAAAAGGCAAAAATATGACTTACCAAATTATCTCGAGCACAAGTAATTAGAACTGGTGGCCCAAAGATACGCTTTTTCTCACAATAAAGTTGGCGAAAAACTTCATTTTCAAAATTATCAAGAATGAAGATGTATTCAAAATCAGGGGATTTTGCTGGGATATCTTGGCCAGTGTCTGAGTAGATGACTGGGTGACTAAAATACTTTAGAAAGGAAAAAAGGAAAATATTAAGAATGTGACAAAGATGAGGTTGTAGAAGTTAATGACATGAGTAAATATCTCAACAAACTGACATCTCTTTCGAAGGCAAGAATCAGCAGCACTCTCAGCAAATTTAGCTGCAATAATAGGGAAGATAACAGATGACTTCTCAGCTGGGTTAGGAGGATACCAGTCATCATCATTTAACATCCATCCTCCACGTGGCTATAAATTGGACACTTCAACAGCAACTGAGAAGCAAGGCAATTGTATCAAGCTCCAATTGTCTGTTTTGACATGGTTTTTACAGCTGGATGCCCTTCCTAATGCCAACCACTCTACAGACAGTACTGGGTGTGTGTTTTTTTATACCATCTACACTAGTGAACATCATCTCGATTCCAAGGCTAAGGGATTAAAATAGCCCCTATAAGAGAGGAAGAATAGAAGAGAGAATAGGCAAGGTGTATGAGAGAAAGGAAAATGAAAGAAGCAATTTGGTGTAATAGGGAGAACAAAAGTAGTAGCTGTTACCCTATAAAAGAACTCGGATGATTGGACCTCCAGCCAGGCCTTTCATGATACCCTTAAAGCCATGAACTTTTCAGCGGCACCTTGTATAAACATAAACACACACATGTAAATATATATGCATACGCATACGAGAGGGTGCTGCAAAGTTCCTGGCTTTCAGGGTATCACGAAAGGCCTGGTTGGAGACCCAACCTTCCAAGTTCTTTTATAGGGCTTAGAAAATCTGAAAGCTGACTGCAATAAGTATGTGGATCAGAGAGGAGAATATATGTGGAACAAAATCATAATTCACTGATCCTCATCCTGTATTTTCTTCTAAACAAAACCAAGAACTTTTCAGCACCCCCATGTTTATATACGTAAGCGAACGTTAAACAATGATGATGATGATGATGATGATATATATACACACACACACACACACAGATATATATATGATATGTGTGTGTGTGTATATATTTATTATAATAATTATATACATAATTATAACAAGGGAATGGCTATAAGCCTCTCCCCACGCTAGAAATAGATGCCAAAAGATGTTAATACCACCTTAAAAACTCCAAAAAATAAAACACAAGCTGTAGTCAAGCAAAAGAAAGATAATGAAACTTTTGGTTAAATGTGTACAAGATCCCATTTCAAGTTACCCTTTATTATAATTAATATTTGAAAACTTTACTCCTTGATCACAGCTGCATTCACTGCAGCATTATTTTGATATATAACTCATGGCTGAGAAGAAAGATGGGAATTCTACTCATATATATATGGGATCATTGCCAGGCCCGCCTGACTGGCTCTTGTACTGGTGGCACGTAAAATGCACCCTCTACACTCTCAGAGTGGTGGGTGTTAGGAAGGGCATCTGGCTGTAGAAACATTGCCAGATGAGATTGGAGGCTGGTGCAGCTGCTGGCTCTCCAGACCTCAAACCATTCAACCCATGCCAGCATGGAAAATGGACATTAAACAATGACAATGATAATGATACATACATACATACATACATATACATACATATATATATATATATATATATATATATACATACATACATATACACATAGACATATATATATACATCCACAGGTACATGACACTGCTGTCCCTCATTAGAGGTTCTCACAGGTCCACACCTCCCACACCCTCAAAGTTGGCACACTGAAAGGTAGGTCTGGTGAGATTGAATGGAGACGTGTAGATTTGTGCTACATCCAAGAAGTAAGGTGGAGAGGAGGTTCCGCTAGGTTCCTCGCAGGCAAAGAACACAGGTCCATGATTTTCTGGGCAGAGAACACTGACGGGGTCGGGGGCGTGGGTATACTTTGTGCGGAGAAATGGGTTGATAAGGTAATCGAGGTAGTCAGAGTATGCGACAATACTTAAGATTAGATTAGTGCTTCATCATAGGTTAGCAACCATTATCTCAGCCTATGTCCCTCAACCGGGGCTACCTGATGGGCAGAAAGACTGATTTTATGACACCCTCTTGCAGACTACTTCATTGACAAATGACAGGGACCTTCTTTTTGTGGCTGGTGACTTCAATGGAGATGTTGGACAACATGCAGGGGGCTTCCATGGCGTACATGGAGGCTATGGCTTTGGTTCCCACAATGAGGTGGGAACCAGACTGCTGGAGTGAGATCGTTGCCAGTGCCGCTGGACTGGCTCCTGTGCAGATGGCACATAGAAAACGACATTTTGAGCGTAGCCGTTGCCAGTACCGCCTGACTGGCCCTCGTACCGGTGGCACGTAAAAGCACCCACTACACTCTCGGAGTGGTTGGCGTTAGGAAGGGCATCCAGCTGTAGAAACTCTGCCAGATCAGATTGGAGCCTGGTGCATCCTTCTGGTTCGCCAGTCCTCAGTCAAATCGTCCAACCCATGCCAGCATGGAAGGCAGACACTAAATGATGATGATGAAGCACTCCAGAGGTCAATAACAAGAAAGATAGACGGCATGAGGGGCATTGGCTATTGGGGTCAACTAAAAAAACTCAATCTCTACTCTCTAGTCCATCTAGCCCAAGCTAATACAAAGAAAACAAGGACGGGTCATTCGGAGTTCTCTTTCATCAGTTGAGTTCCAGATTATCCTTGCAGTTTCGGCTGGTTATACTCGAGACTGCTCCAATCTGGCCAGCCCCAAGGAAGAACTAAGCTAAGAGCACCAGATTCCTTGGAAGAAAGCAGCGAATGTATACAAAAACAAGGATGGAAAAAAAACGAACATTACACAAATACAATAAAAATGATAACAGGACATAACAACATGTGTCTTTCAACTAAGGACGAATTAAATTAAGCTGGCGTGTGTGGAAATAAGGCCTTATGGGAGGGATACAAGATTTCACAGGTACAAGGAGGAATATAGATGTTGCACACACAAAAGCCAAGAAAGAAAGATCAGGCTTAGCCGAACACCGGTCATGTGGGAAGAGAAGAGAGAGAGGTAGAGGCAGAGGGACAAAAGAATTGAGGGGGCGAGAAAAGATGACAGGGACACAGTGAAGTGAAAAGTGGAGGGAAAGTGAGCAGGAAGAGAAGGCAAGGAAATGTGAGAGAGGGGGAACGAAAGAACAAAGAGTGGAATGAAAGAACAAAGAGTGGAATGAATGAATAAGAGTGAAAGGGCTGATAGACAGCAATAGAGTCGGATAAAATTTAGAAAAATATACACACATATGTACACACACATACATATATACACACATACACATATATATACATACATATATATATATATATATATATACCCGTGTATATATATACACATATATACATACATATATATACATGTATATATATATATACACATACATACATATATATACATGTATATATATATATACACATATATACATATATATACATGTGTGTGTGTATATATATATATATATATATATATATATATATATATATATATATATATATATACCTATGTATATAAATATACACATATATATATACACATACACACACATATATATATATACACACACATACACATATGTACACATATATCTATATACACACATATGTATATTTATACATAAATATATGTAATGGGCTTCTTTCAGTTCCCCTCTACCAAACCAAGTTACAAAGCTTTGGTCAACCCAGGACTATAGTAGAAGACACTGGCTCTAGGCCCTGTGCAATGGGACTGAACCCACTATATATATATATATACACACAAATATACACACACTTATACATACATTCACTTTAATCACTAGCTTCTATGACTGAGTTCAAAAGACATTGCTAATCTATTTGCCATACAATTGAAATTAGTCCAACAAACTTAACACTAGAGGGAAATACTACAAGAGAACAGCAGTCTTCAAATTAAATACTGTTTAATCGTACTCAATAGTTAAAATTCATACAATAATGATCTCACTAACAATGCCCATAAACACTATTTCTTCCTTCTCCATACGTACAACAAATAGTAAAGTCAATATCTAAGACAACCAACCAAAGGTGAAATGAAAACTTGAGTGAGTTTGAAACGTGTTATTGAATCAATAAAATGCTTTTAAGGTAGATCAAGTTTGTTTCTTTATTTAAAAGCAGACATTGGGTGGGAAAATATGAAAATAAATCTCAGCTGCAAGAAAGAAACTGAACAAAGTTTCTCTATTTTTAAAAGTCATTCAGCCAGTTAAACGAGTTGTGTTAGTATCTCACCACTCCACTTGGGTAGAATAACACAGACTGCTGAATGTTGACATGAAAAGCTGAGAGATGAAATGATCAACTGGCTTTTCCACAGTATTATTGCTGCTGATACAAACACTAAGAAGTTAAATCAAGTCTATACAAACTGTATATATACTGCAAGACATATTGTTCTATTTTCCCGAGCTAATCTTGGCATTCAAATGAGACCAGATGTCAACTGCATCAATAAGTGTCTGTTAAAGAGTTTCTTTTTAAAAAAAAATAAAGAGAGAGATAGAGAGAGAGCAGAGACAAAGTAAGGTTGAGAGAACTCCTTAGTTTTTCTGAGGACAGGGCAACCTCTATGCTGCTGGTGCCACACCAATGCACCCAAAACATTCTGTAAAGTGGTTAAGGTTACAAAGGGCACTCATGCCAAAACTAAGACACTGGAACAAAACATGGTCTTCTGACTAATTGAATCCTGTCTATCCAACTAATGCCAACATGGGAGGAGGAGGATGATGATGATGAGGAGGAGGAGGAGGAGGAGGAGGAGGAGGAGGAGGAGGGGAGGAGGAGGAGGAGGAGGGGGAGGAGGTATTAATTCAAAACAGGATCAACTTCAGACTTCACAAAGTAAACCAGTCTGAAAGAGGAAGATTTGGAAATTTAAAGATCCTTTGAATAGTCAGAGATTTAGAGATGGCTTAATTGAAGCATTTGATGAAAAAGAGAAGAAAATAGGGACATTATGACATAGAAGATAACTGAAAGTTTCTATGGGACAACTTACTGAGGGCCATAGATCAAATCTATGGATAGTGCAAAGTCTCAACCAGACCTAGGGTGACATGGTGGTGGAACAGTGAAACAGACAGTTCCATAAGAGCTTTTGACAGGAGTCCTTGCTCTCTCTCATCTTGTGGTCAATGCAGAAGCTGGAGGTAGATGAGTGGCTGGTAACAGCTATCCAAGCAACATAGAGGGATGCTTTCAGTAAAGTAAAAGTCAGTAACGAGTATAGCAATGAATTTAGTGTATAAGGAGTTCACCAAGGATCGGTTTTCAGCCCCCTCTCGATTATAATAGTCCTCCAGGCCATTTTAGAGGAATTTAAAACTGGTTGCCCACGGGAGCTCTTCTATGTTGATGACCTTGTTCTTACAGCTGAATCTCTAGTTGAATTAAAGAAGAAATTTCAGGTGTGGAAGCAGGGACTGGAATCAAAGAGTTGGAATTAATTTAGCAAAGACCAAAGTATTAGTAAGCAGGAAAGCAGACAAATTACTAATCCCATCGGGGAGATGACCCTGCTTATTATGTAGAAAAGATGTAGGTAGAAATTCCATATGGAGTGCCCAGTGCAAGCTATGGACACCTAAGATCTTTGTGTGTGGCAGATGTGCAGGTATAATAAACACTGAGAATGTACAGAGAATAGATTTCCTCAAACATCCGGGAGAATCCTTAGAAGTAGTAGATAGCTTCTGCTACTAAGGTGACCAAATTAGCAGTGCAGGAGGATGCTCTGAAAGCCTGGTTGCTAAAGTAAGAATGGGCAGGGCACAATTCAGAGAGCTACAACAAAGGGCCTCTCCCTAATAGTGAAAGGCAGATGTTATGAAGCCTGTGTGCAGTCAGTCATGCTACATGGTAGTGAAACATGGGCTGTGAATGCAGAGGAAATGTAAAGGCTTCAAAGAAATGTGGCCAGCATGCTCCCCTGAATATGCAATGTTGGTGTGCAAAGAGTGTTTTGATAGAAAAATTGGGTATAAGAGACATTAGATATAGTGTGCTTGAGAGAAGATTACATTGGAATGGTCATGTGATGTGTATGGATGAAGACAATTGCATAATGTGCCTATTTTTAAATGTGGAGGGAATCTGTGGAAGAAGAAGACATAGGAAGACAAGGGACAAAATGGTGAGAAAGGATCTACAGATGTTGTGTCTCACAGAGGAGATGACAAAGGACTGAGACAAGTTGTAATTCACTGAGCTTTAGAAGACCCATCCATTTAAGTAAAATCAAGGCCAAAAAGGTGTGTCCACGTTTCCACACACAATCTGTCCCTGACAAACTTTTCCTTCAATCTCATCTTCCCAACATCTCCCTAATCCCCCCCCCCCCGCACCAATATTCACCAATCACTGTATTTCCCTCCCCTCCATTCCCACTCTCCATTCACCTCCTGCAAACTTACCTGCACACAAAGTGTCTGTTGAATCTTTTCACCACAACATATCCTCATAACACCCCCTCTCCCTCTATTCTAGTCCCTTCCATCTCCCACTTACCATCATCATTATCATCATCGTTTAACGTCCGCTTTCCATGCTGGCATGGGTTGGATGGTTTGACTGAGGGCTGGCAAGTCAGAAGGTTGCACCAGGCTTCCAATCTGATCTGGCAAGGTTTCTACAGCTGGATGCCCTTCCTAACGCCAACCACTCAGAGTATAATGGGTACTTTTTATGTGCCACTGGCACGAGGGCCAGTCAGGCAGTTCTGGCATTGATCACACTTGAATGGTGCTTTTTACGTGCCAATATATGCATACACACACAGATATATATATATATATATATATATATATATATATACATAAACACACATATATTAATGTACAATAATCCAGTAGTTTAAAATCCCCACTTACCACTACATGAAATATGAAATTACTTTGTATACAAAAAATAATTAAGCATGGCTATATGATAGAAAGTTTGTTTCCAAACCACATGGCACCTTGGGCAGGTGCCTTCTGCTATAGCCTCAGGATCACTAAAGCCTTGTAAGTGGATTTGGTAGACAGAAAGAGAAAGAAGCCCATTTTATGCATGTGTGTGTGTGTGTGTAAGCGTGCACACGTGTGTCTGTCTCCCACCACTGCTTGGCAACTGGTGTCCATGTGTTTACGTCCCCTTAATTTAGCAATTTGGCAAAAGGGACTAAGAGAATAAGTACCAGGCTTATAAAAAGAATAGGTAACGACTGGAGCTGATTCATTTGATTAAAATTTTCCAAGGCAGTGCCCCAGCATGGCCGCAGTCTAATGACTGAAACAAATAAAAAAGATAAAAAATTTGTGATAAAATAACAATTAACCTGCAATGACTTTTGTAGTTGTTCATTTTTCTGGCAACTTTCACCAACCACAACAAACTTGATGACCAAATCTAAAATACAATCAAATAAATATAGTTTTAGTATTAATCTCTACAAATAATTCCATATATTGTTTAATATGAATTTCATAAGAGAAATCTCTCAAGTTTTTCATATGACATCAGAGGGAAACAAATAACGAAGAAGGCAGGAACAGTAAGAACAAAATCAAAGAGCTTCTGACAACGGGAAATGGGGAAAGTTAAATAACCTTTTATATATTTCTTTATTACAATGCTACAATTAAGCCACATCATCATCATCATCATTGTTTAACATCCATTTTCCATGCTGGCATGGGTTGGACAGTTTGACTGAAAACTGGTAAGATAGGGAGCTGCACCAGGTTCCAATCTGATTTGGCAAGGTTTCTACAGCTGGATGCCCTTCCTAAGCCAACCACTCCAAGAGTGTCGTGGGTGCTTTTTACGTGCCACCAGCACAGGTGCCACTGACGTGACACCAGCATCAGCCATAACCATGATCTCACTTGGCTTGACAGGTCTACACAAGCACGGTATATCACCAAAGGTCTCAGTCACCTGTCACTGCCTCCGTGAGGTCCAACACTCAAACAGTGCTTTTTATGTGCCACTGACTCGGGTGCCGGTCAGACAGCACTGGCTTCGGTTAAACCAAAAGAGGCAAAAATATTTTGAACCCTGCCTGCAGGGATGATAGAGTTCTTGCTGAGTGATCCCAGTTAATTCTCTTATAATGCACAAGAAGCCATTTTCCTCATTGTAATCCTATTTCATTGTGGGTTTGCGCTTCTAAATCTGATTCTCATTTTAAAATCAACAGGGAGTGTTTATATTGAAAGAAACTTGCATTTTGCCAACAGTGTGCTCCATAGCATCTCTATAGTTGTGCTACCACACAAAAGCATTCTCACTAATTGATGAAGATTGTTACGACAACCCATTATTCATCAATGTAAAGAAGCAAGAAACCTGTTCTGCTCTGGCTCCTCCTCTCACACTTTAACTCCTCAATCCATAGTATAAAGCCACCTCCCTCTCTACTGTAGCTCAATTCAGGTGAAGAAGATCCTAAGTCCTGTGAGTTGCATGGTAACCCCATTAAGGCTAGTGCCACAAAAAAAAGAAAAGGACCCAGTACACAGTGTAATGTGGTTGGCTTTAGGAATGACATTCAGTGATAGGAACCATGCTAATGGAGTACAGTGCAGTCTTTGGGCCAGTTGGACGAGCCTGGTGTCGCCTCCTGGTCCACCATTCCTCAGTCAAATCGTCCAACCCATGCTAGCATGGAAAGCGGACGTTAAATGACGACGATGATGATGATGATAATGAGGTTGCACTATCAATTTTTATCCTACACTCCTCAATTGTTAACTATGTGCAAGTTTGTGCAAGTGTATACATGAAGCAAAAAAGAAAAAACGAAAATGGTTGTCGTTTCCTAGTTTCATCCAAAATATGTTAAAGAACAGATTCTAAGATAAATCAAAAGAGGTGGTGGGCTAGACATTCAATGGAAAGAATTTTCACACAAAAACATTGAAAGAGAGAGTTGTAATTCACTTGAAGCATTGTAATACAGAAACAAAAAAAAATTAATTAAAGAGAGCTTCTAATAATGCAAAAAGTTTTACAAAAACCTTTATATTTCAGGCACAAAGGGCCATCTTCAGAAGGAAGCAGTCCAGAAAATATCAAGTTACATCAATTTTGTTATTTTATTTTAAACTTTGCTGGTTGTGGTAAAGAACATGAAAACAGTTAAAGGGAGATAAATCCACTTATCACATTATTTCAATAATTTTACCTAAGCCAACAATATGATTATAGTATAACGTAGTCAATAGGACAAACAAAACTATAGGTAGATTTTTTTTTAGAACATACATACACACACACACACACATTACATATACATATACATATATATATATATCCTTCTCTCTCAATAAAGAATATTCTTATAATGATTAGCATCCATCAGATAGTGTTTCTGCTATTGATGATGAACAGTACTTATATTCACTGCCAAAAAAATGTTACTCCCATCAATTTTTCTTTGACAAAAATATCAATCTTAAAACCACAACCGGCATGTACTCAAAGACCTTATGCAAGGTACTCTGGTAATTTTGAGGTGAAATCCCAGCCATCACTGAGTCTCATCATGTAAATTTATACTATTAAAGTTTACATTTTACATCATTGCTTAACATCCACGTGTACAGGTAAGCATTTACAAGGACTCAGTTCTTAATCCCATCCTATTCATCATTGTTTTTCCAGGCCATAACAAGACTGTCCATCTCTGCTGATGACCTTGCTCTCATAGCAGAATCTTAAAAGAATTAGAAAAAGTGGAAGCAAAACCTGGAATTGAAGGGTCTTAAATTTAATAAAGACCAAGGTTCTAGTAAGCAGGAAAACATACAGGACTCTATCTACATCAGGTAAATTGCATTGCTTGATGTGTCGGAAAGGTGTGAACAGGAATTCTATGGGGTGAACCCAATGCAGGTCATGGATACGCAAGAGCAGCAGTGGAATCAGAGGAAGGTAATGTTTGAATATGTAAGATTCTCAGGGACCATAAAGATTAAGAATACACAAGAAATTGGTTCCCTCAAATGTTCAAGGGGCTCCCTAGAAGTAGTAAATAGTATGTTACTTAGGCCAGTGCTACTCAAAGTGGTGGTCTGCAAGCCATCAGCTGCTGGTAAGTGGCGAGTTTCCAGAAAAGAAAGAGACATTATAAAATGCTTATGTAATATTGTATTATTTTTTTACAAAATAAATATAAGATAAAAAAACAATTTGTCAACTTTTATTATATTCATTTTATATATATTGTTTCCAGTATAAATTAATATTACTAAGAAACATTACCGGTCCCTGGCACATTGGGGAAAACAAACTGCTGATATGCGACATCAGATGGTTTGAGAAGCACTGACCTAAGCAACCTAATTAGCAGTGAAGGAGAATGTTCTGAAAGTGTAATTGCTAGAATAAGAGTAAGATGGAGAAAAGTTCAGACAACTATTACTTCTGTTAGCAACAAAGGCCCCTCTCTCTGAGTTAAAGGAAGATTGTATGATGCTTGTGTACATATAGTTAATACTACATGGTAGTGAGATGTGAGCCCTAAATGCAAAGGATATGTGAAGACTAGAGAGGAATGGGGCTAGTTTCCTCTCTTTGATGTGCAATTCAGAGTGCAAAGTTACTGGGAAAAAGAATTAGGCATAAGAGGAATCTGATGTAGTGTACAAGAGAGAAGACTGTGCTGGTTTGGTCATGTGATGCGTATGAATGAGGACAGATGGCTTAAAGATGGCACTTGTGAAAGAGGGAGACCCAGGAGGAATGAGACAAAGTAGTAACGGCTGATTTCATAATGCTGAGCCTTAAGGAGGAGATGACAGCAGACTAAGATAATTAGCATTCACAACAAAAATGGTATTTTAAAACTACTTGGTCTGCTTGTACGTGTGGGGCTCTACCACACTCCTCTCTTTATGCCCCATCATGTATTCCCCCCAATTCTCATTCCCTAACATCTATCACTCCTCTATCTATGGTATTACTCAGCTGCTGTAATCACCCAAAAACAGCAGCATTGGCACATATTACACACCCACTCTTTTGTTTAGCTTTTCTCCCTTCTCTCTCTCTCTCTCCACTCTGAACCACTTCCAGTCTTCATTATCATCCCTGTCTACACTATTTTTAACCCATTGTGTCCCACTGTCCTGTATATAGGACAGTAAATAATTTATTTAAAAAAATTATAATATGACAAAAAAATGTATTTTCAATATAAATACAACAGAAAAGAAATTCTAAATTTTTTATAAATGTATCAGATATATTTGTAACGCATTGAGAAACATGAGAAAAATCTACAGGAAAAATGGCAGAAACAATGCGTGCTCAGTGACCTGTGAATATTAACTCGCAGTGTTAAGTTGAATCATTGTTATGTTCATTTGACACAGAAACACTGTTTATAAAGAGTTATTTTACAATACTTAGGACATAGTTTGTTCACAAATAGCATTTTATGCATATAACTTTGAATTTTACTGTCCTGTATATATATATATATAGATATATATATATAGATATATATATATATATATATATTCTTACGTTTAAGATGGTTCCCATACATTCCCTGAGGAGAAGTTTACATTTTTAACATCGACGATTCCTATGGATCGCATAAATTGTAATTCTTTGAAGCATATGTCGGAATAAAGTATGCAGTTATAACATGCGTTTACTCCATTCCTTAAATTTATATATATATATATATATATATATATATATATATATATATATATATATATATATATAGGACACTGGGTCAATGTGTACATAACTGAACTAGTCTGTGCATCTGTATGTTGTTTTGACTTGTGACATGAATGGAAAATATTGACGGCACAAACAGAGGTGACTAGATTTTCAGTAGTTTTTCAAGCATCACAGGGTGAAGACTGAAGACAATGCAGATAAGTATTTTATCAAGGTAATTAGTCTCGCTTTATAGGAATGTTGTGCATTTTATATTTACTGATAGAGTGCATGAAGTATGTTAGGTGTACTCATGAACTATAGTATTCTTTACCGATTAAATCTTCTGAGTCATTTTAAATATTGTAATGATTCTTATAATTATGGAACACTTAATTTTTTTATCCCCAGATGTCAAAAAAACATGAGAAAGCCTCGACCATGGATGAAGTTAGGAATTTGCTAGATGAACTGTCAAACGAAGAAACTGAATTTGAATCAGCAGATGCAGTCGTTATTCCTCCTGATGTGCATCCTATCACAGATGAAGATGAAGCTAATGATGATTTTCTCAGAGTGGTTGGCGTTAGGAAGGGCATCCAGCTGTAGAAACTCTGCCAGATCAGATTGGAGCCGGTGCAGCCTTCTGGCTTGCCAGTCCTCAGTCTATCGTCCAACCCATGCTAGTATGGAAAGCGGACGTTAAATGATGATGATGATGAGTTAAGAAACTGAAAAGGAGCCAGTCATATATACTGTAAAAACCTATGTTAATTGCACACCTGTGTAATTTACACAGGTGATTTTCAGGATCAAATCTGTTAAAAAAGCTTCTACTCATGTAAAATTCACACCCAAAAATTTTCAGAATTGCCGATATAGCCAGCGGGGAAATGTTTTCAATTTAGTTGTATTTAGCATAATTTCACTTACTTATGATTAGATTTTATTAAATTTTCATTAAATAAAAATAATTTCTGTTTAACAGGTATCACATTGAAAGCTATTAAATTACAAAGTGTTTGTGTTGTTTATAATAAACTTTATTTTACATTTCTTGCCCACAAGAGATTATGTCCGATCTTTAGCATACGGCTGTATGTCTTCTCAAATCATGAGCACAGGAAAAGTTGCTGATAAGAATTACCAACAAAGACAAAGTTGATAAATATACACAGGTGTTGCGAATTAAATTTAATTAGCAATAAACATCAGCTTGGCACTTTATTCAACCAACAGATGAAGGTGACCGATCAAACTGATTATGTAAACAGAATTCTTTTCCGCCTATTCTTATCAGAAACTTTGATACAGAGTATCGAAATTTGAATCCTTTTCACACTTCTAAAATGTGAAGCAAACTTAAAAATTTGACATTACCATTATTGTCAGCATGAGCAGAACTTATACATCATTTACTGCGAAGGAGAAATTAAATATGTTGAGTATGCATTTGAACGTGGCAATAGAGCCTATGTCTGAAATTGGTGTAAACAGTATAACAAACTTAAAACTGTGCCTCGTAACAAACAGACAAAAATTAAAGATTATCCATATCATTACATTTTTTGCAGTCAGGAGTAGCCATATCATTACGCATGTCAATGGTGTTCCATTGCGATAGGGAGAAACTCCAAGCAAAGTAAAATATGGCCCAGACCATGTTTACCAGCATAAACATCAGACTTCAAAAACTAGTTAACCATTTAATGGTTTTAGTAAATTTATACAGTAAAAGTAAGCATTATACCGTCCAGCATAAATAAAAGTCAGCTTCATATTTAAACTATTATTATTTTTGTGAAAACCTTTTCTGACGTTAAATGAGTCAACTTCCGGTACGAAAGTTTACGTTTTTGTACCTCTTTTTGCAACAAAAAATTTTTTTTTTTAATTCTTGCAAAACAAGGTGCGTAAACTACATAGGTTTTTACGGTATATATGTGTATGTCAGTGTGCCTGTGTTTGTCCTCCATCATCGCTTGGTAACTGATGTTGGTGTGTTTACATAGCCGTAACTTAGCAGTTCAGCAAAAGAGAGTGATAGAATAAGTACTAGGCTTAGAAAGAATAAGTCCTAGGGTCAATTAGTTCGACTAAAGGCATTGATCCAGCATGGCCACAGTCAAATGACTGAAACAAGTAAAAGAATATATATATCATCATCATCATCATCATCACCGTTTAACGTCCGCTTTCCATGCTGGCATGGGTTGGACGATTTGACTGAGGACTGGCAAACCAGATGGCTGCACCAGGCTCCAATCTGATCTGGCAGAGTTTCTACAGCTGAATGCCCTTCCTTACGCCAACCATTCCAAGTGTGTAGTGGGTGCTTTTACGTGCCACTGGCACGAGGGCCAGTCAGGCGGTATTGGCAACAGCCACGCTCAAATGGTGTTTTTTACGTGCCACCTGCACAGGAGCCAGTCCAGCGGCACTGGCAATGACCTTGCTCAAATGTTTTTTCACATGCCACCAGTACAAGTGCCAGTAAAGCAACGCTGGCAACAATCACACTCAAATGGTGCTATTTACATGCCACCGGCACAGAAGCCAGACAGCTGCTCTGGCAATGATCATGCTCGGACAGTGCTGCTAGCGCTCCACTCGGCACGGGTGCCAGTCATCGAATTTGGTTCAATATCAATTCATTTTGCAAGATTCCTAATGTGAAATCATGTGTTGAAAGAGATACAGAGAACAGAGTAAGTGGAGCAAGAACACACCCGGAAACGAAAAGTGTCACCGAAGAGGTCACAGATGTGTGACAAAAGATTTCTGGACAATGGACAGGTGTTAAAATAATAAAATAAGCACAGTAATAAACGAAGGAAGAAAATAAAATATATAGTACGTGCGTTTATTTGGCGAAAAAAAAAAAAATAAATAAAATGACCGTCCCAAAATACAACAGTATATATGATGGATTCTCTTGTCATGAGTGACAAATGAGGGTTCAGTAAAATAAAGTGTTAATCATGTTCTATGGACAGAAATGTGTCTCTTGAGGCCTGCTGGTGCCTTGCAAACCTATTGGCAAATGGAACAAGTCGAGGACTCAGTTTTCTGAAGTGCTTGTGGAACATTTATTGTTTTCTTGAGTGGATGCCAAGGCCTACTTTGCTCCAAGCCCCAAAACCACAATGACAGGTAAGGTTCTCATTTAGAGAAGCAGTGTCTTGCCACTAAGCTTTCATGCTTACACAAAGTTGATTGCGATGTTGGAGTTGACTTTGCTCAAATCTCTGAACAGTGTGTCATTAGGCAGCTGGTGGAGATGTCTTCCTGAGGCTATAAACAACAGTAGCAGCGTCCCCTGTGGGTCTGCCACATTTAAGTGGCAAATATACTTCATGATTCCGTGCTGCTATTGTTTACGTCTCGCTCAGAGATTTATTATTGCTTGTTTCTCCTTTTTAATATATATATAGACAGATATTGGCGTTAGGAAGGGCATCCAGCTGTAGAAACTCTGCCAAATTAGATTGGAGCCTGGTGTTGCCATCCGGTTTCACCAGTCCTCAGTCAAATCGTCCAACCCATGCTAGCATGGAAAGCGGACGTTAAACGATGATGATGATGATGATGATGACATTATATATATATATATATATATATATATGTATATATATATATATATAATGTATATATATATATATCCGTTGCCAGTACCGCCTGACTGGCTCCTGTAGGATTTTCGAGCGAGATCGTTGCCAGTGCCCCTGGACTGGCTTGTGCGGGTGGCACATAAAAGACACCATTTCGAGCGTGGCCGTTTTCGTGCGGGTGACACGTAAAAGCACCCACTACACTCTCTGAGTGGTTGGCGTTAGGAAGGGCATCCAGCTGTAGAAACTCTGCCAAATCAGACTGGAGCCTGGTGTTGCCATCCGGTTTCACCAGTCCTCAGTCAAATCGTCCAAGCCATGCTAGCATGGAAAGCGGACGTTAAACGATGATGATGATGATGATATATATATATAATGTATATATATATATATATAATGTATATATATATATATATATATATATATATATATATATAATGTATATATATATATATTTATATTATGTATGTATATATATTATGTATGTGTGTGTGTATAAGTATACACACACACACACATATTAGTTGTCAATAATCGTGTATGTGATACTGATCTGCAGAAACCATTCCAAATGAAAATATTGAAACACAGGACAAACAGGATGACACAGACAGTTATTGGTTGGAACTATAAAAGACGTGCAAGACAACTAGAATTCATACATACCAGGTTTCAGTATAGATCTGGTGGACAGAGTCTTGGCATTTAATTGCCTATTTGGTGTGGCCGACGTATCAAAAGAGATACCTAAATGGTAAAAATATTGAGCATGAAAAATTCTTAAATAATATTGTGTCAGAGAGATGGAAAAATTCAGTAAAGGTTCAGTATAGGTTACCTCTTTCATATAAGGAAAGTTTTAAAATGCTAACACTGATTATATTACGCAACAAATACTTTCAGCACTTGTGTTGACTTAACAGAAAATAACCAGAAGTAATTTAGGAAAGATTAAGTATTACTGATTTTAGAGTTCTCACCATGATAAAACACTAACATTACATAACGTATAAAAGCTACATTTTCTTGGTTTACATAACACTGACATCCAAATTTAAAGTAAGTTGGAGTATCATTCCTTGATGTCAGTTAAATACAACCATCAACCAAGCTGCCAACCATTCTTTAAAAAAAAAAACTAAGAAATATACCTTATGTATAATAAATCAAAAGTGTTTAGATTCAAAGGAAAATGAAACTGCTTTGATCTTAGTTAATTCACATTACCTATTAATCAAGCAAGTATATATATATATATATATATGCATGATCTATTTCATATATTTCCCAGGTGAGAAATTTAACTACTAATGCAATACCAACCTTTACACTATAAAGGAATACTCGGCAAGTATATAACATGAAATTAGTTGCAATCTCCAGTCTAGTTGTTCCATTGAAGAATTTATTGTTTTTTGGTAGGGTTTTTTTTTCTCTCATTTCTCCATCTACATCATTCACTCTTAAACTAAGGCCATGACTCTATTTTTTTTTCTCCTCATTTCAAACCAATATTCTCTACTTATCACCAACTGTGATTAAATATCCATTTCTTCCAGCAATCAGAACTTTCACTATAGTTTTTGAAGGAGATCTGACATGTAACCCTTTAGCATTTAAACCAACCATATCAGGCCCAATATATTCTATATACTTTACAATCAAACTGACTAGATCTGGCCACTCATACCTGCCCTACAATGTCCTTCTAAAATAAAGTCACGCCATTGAAATCTTTAAGCTATGAGAATACATGATTAATTCAAAGCAATGCAAATAAATAAGCATCAAATTTAACAAAATAACCTGAATACTAAGGGGTTAAATACCTAGATGTAAGAACTACTTATTTCTATATTATATGGAATAAAAACCTTCATTATACTAGTCTTTCTGTAAACTTTAAATAAATACTCCCTTCTTACATATGTCTGGGTCACTTTTTATGTAAGACAGCTTCACACATTAATATTTGCCAAACTCACAATAAAGATAAGATTGCTTCCTCTTCCAACATTGGAACATATTCAGAAGAAACCACAAGAGAATTCCCTACTGCATCACCATACCGTTTCATGGAACCTTCTACCAGCAGAACAACAGACTGTTATCTTAATCCTTTTCTTACCCATATTCCTATTGGAATACACTTCCTTTAATTCATTTTGAAAATAATGAAGAATTTAATCAAGTGACTGTCATTAAGCTGTGTTTGGATATAACATGGAGGACCCTGTCAAAGTCTTTCTCCATGTCATATAAATGTGAGTTTGGAGGGATATATTATCTGGGCAGATGCTGTGGTGGCTCTCAGTTAGATTCCAGTTTCTGGCTAACCACATCGATCAGTATTTAACATCTGTGACTACTATTAGTTGTTAATCACTCTGTGAATTCTTCCAATGAGTAATTCCATATTTGCTTCACTGGATGGTAATATTGTCTGGAGGAGGGGGAGGGTCTGGGTTATTTTGGAACTGAAACCCGATCCATTTGCAGGCTTGTGCAGTTGACCTCAAATTCATACCAGTCACTGTCAGAAGTCAGGGTTTGACTGAATTAGGTCTGATATCATCATCATCTTTTAACATCCGCTTTCCATGCTGGCTTGGATGGTTTGACTGAGGACTGGCAATCCAGGTGGCTGTGCCAGGCTCAAATCTTTTCTGGCAAGGTTTCTACAGCTGGATGCCCTTCCTAACACCAACCACTCCGGGAGTGTAGTGGGTGCCTTTTATGTGCCACCAGCATGGGGGCCAGTCAGACGGTACTGGCATTGACCACTCTCAGATGGTGCTTTTTATGTGCCACTACACAGGATCCAATCAGGCAGCACTAGCATTGACCACACTCAAATGGTGCTTTTTATGTGCCACCAGCACAGGTGCCAGTAGGGTGGCACTGGTATCAGCCACAACAATGATTTTACTTGACTCAACAGGTTTTCTCAAGCACAATATATTGCCAGACGATTGAAGGGTACTTTTAAACAAGCCAGTTATACGACACTGGCATTGGCCGCAGATACGATCTCACTTGGCTAGCCGGGTCTTCTCAAGCATAGCATATCTCCAAAGGTCTCGGTCACTTGTCATTGCCTCAGTGAGGCCCAATGTTTGATGGTCATGCTTCACCACCTTATCCTAGGTCTTTCTGGGTCTACCTCTTCCACAGGTTCCCTCCACTGTTAGAGTGTGACACTTCTTCACACAGCTCTCCTCATCCATACGCAACACATGACCATACCAGCGCAGTCGTTTCTCTTGCACACCACATCTGATGCTTCTTATGTCCAACTTTTCTCTCAGGGCACTTACACTCTGTCATGCATGCACACTGACATTACACATCCAGCAGAACATACTAGTTTCATTTCTTGCAAGCCTACGCATGTCCTCAGCAGTCACACCCCATGTTTCACTGCCATGTAACATGACTGTTCATACGCAGGCATCATACAGTCCAGTCTACCTTACACTCTGAGCAAGAGGCCCTTTGTTACCAGTAGAGGTAGGAGCTCTCTGACCTTTGCCCAAGCTATTCTTATTCAAGCAGCTACGCTCTCAGCGCATCCACCCCTACAACTGACTTGGTTACCTAGGAAACAGAAGCTATCAACTACTCCTAGTTTTTCCCCCTGGCATGTGATGGAAGGTGTTTATTGTCCCTGTGCATCTGCCACACACAAAGACTATCTTCCCAGTTAACTTTCCTTTGATATTGCTGCACCTCTTATGTGTCCATAGCTTTCACCAGGTACTTCTTATGGAGTTTCTACCTACATCTTTTCTGCAAACTGAGCAGGGCCATCTACCTGAAGGGATTTGTGATTTGTTTGCCTTCCTACTTACTAAGACTAAGATTTATATGTGTATATAGATATCTATATATACATATATTCATTATCTATTTATTGCAGCCCCTAATGGTCATTGTCTCTTTCTTTCTCACCCTCCTTTTCCCCTACTAAATGTGAATAGCCATGCAAACCCCTTTGAAGGAACCTGCTCTGCCCTACCTCTATCATAATAAAGTTACCCTACACACACCTCCCCCAGGGCTTATTGTCCTGCAAAACTGTATAGCAACCACAATAATGCAGATGGCACGAAAAAAAGCAACCAGTTCATGCTTTAAAGTGGTTGGCATTAGGAAGGACATTCAGAAGTGAAAACCATTCCAAAGCAGACATTGGAGTGTGATGCAATCCTAGGACACACCAGATTCTGTCAAACCATCTAACCAAAGTCTGCACAGGACAGGGATGTTAAGTGATATACACATGCACAGTGAGATAGATCAGTCATGGACACAGGACAGTGTTCGAAATAACTGCAGGAGCTTTATATAAGTTTTTTCCAGTTTCCAACTATCAAATCCACTCACAAGGATTTGGTCAGCCTGGCTGGAGCTATAGTAGAAGACAATTTGCTCAAGGTGCTGCACATTGGGACTGAACTCAATCAATACCACATAGTTGGGAAGCAAGCTTTCCAACCCACACAACCATGCATGTGTCTGTAGTGATACAAAAGACTGGTTCAGCAAATTTGGTAAGAGATAACCATTCCAGATTTGGACAAGGAATCCTTTTAGAGTAAATAATATATATGTGCATGCATATACATATACTAGAGTGTTACCTGACATGTGACCAGCTACTTTGGAAGTATACTTCTACCTCTATGGATAGTATCAGGAAATATGGCATACATGCAACAATTATAATTTGAGTATTATCCCATTTCCTGATGCTTATACAAAATGACAAAATGAATATTGATTTTCAAAATGGAAAATATTATCTTAAAATCAAATGAAGCAAATTTATCGTTTGCGTAACTCTTCCCATTACTGTCTCTACAATTCTTTCTCTCTCTCACTGTATATATATATATATATATATATATATATATATATGTAATGTTCTTTTATGCATTGCCTGCCACCAAGCCAAGTATGTGCATTCATCCTGCACCTTTCTTTTACTCTCTTGCACCCATTCTCTACACCACATAAAGCATGACTAGTGAAATCAACCAACCAACATTCATATCGACTATTATTAAATAGAGATATTTTGTTTCTAATATCATTTTATAACGAGGATACATAGTTCATTTCTAGTAGTCTTATCATATCTTTATAGTTTGCTTATAAACAATTTTTTTGTGCCTAGAAATTGTCATTTGTCATTTTTGTAAACCACAGACTCTCTTTTTCTTATATGGCTGTTTAATAAACATAGTAATTAGAAGAAAAAAATGTTTGTACCACTAATAGCAGCTGAGCGTGTGCATAGAGATACTTTAGATTGAAAAATGTGTAGCAAGCAATGTTTAGGGAAATAATCCTTGGGCTGCACCCCTAGAGTTCAGTCATGCAAGCTTCCTCTGAGTTTGTTCATTTAACGTCTGTTTTCCATGCTAGCATGGGTCAGATAGTTTGACAGGAGCTGGAAAGTTAGAAGACTGTGCCAAGCTCAACTGACTGCTTTGACATGATTTCCACGGTTAGATGCCCTTCCTAACACTAACCACTTTACAGAATGTGTTGGGTGCTTTTTACATGGCACCAACACCACTATGGTTACCAAGTAGCTTACAAGACCCCCTCAAATAAAGGGAGAGTAGTATTGTGGTAGGTAGTTTTATGCCAGGTGATGAGAGGTTAGAGTAAGAGTAGAGGGACAGAAATAGATGTCTTGCATTGAAGGAGATACATCACTACCTACACACACACACACACACACACACACACACACACACACACACACAATCGATTAAAAATTAACAAAACAATTATTTTTTAAGATCTAAGTAGGATTGTTTAAAAAGTGACAAGTAAGACACATTCTTCACCTTTCCATACTCAGTTTAAAAGTTCTATTAAATAAACTTCAGTAAGATAATATACGACAATTATAAACATTAATTAGTCGAACGATCAACTAGAAATAGCAGCCAAATCTCCCTTAAATCGCATCTTTTATCTTAAAAGAAAAAACTAAATCGAGAACGCATTGTACATATAATGTAAGACTAAAGACATTACGTCTGAAAAGAATAAGGGATGGGCACAACTGGAACGCTTTGATAGCTCTGCTTAGTCACTGATAACCCTTAGCTAAAAAAAAATGCCAATTTACTGAAGAATGAAGAAAAAATTCCAGGAATGTTTGTGAAAAAAAAACACTAAACAGACACTAGTATTGTGAGATAAGATGATGGAAAGGGGAGGTATTTTGTTACAGGTAGACATACAGGTGCGTTTTTGTTAAAATGGGACAGTTAGGTCTCTTTATCAATGTAGATGATAGACTCACTGTTACAGACCAATATTTGACACGTTTCTTTTGTCAAATCAATTGATTAAAACTATCGCAGCTATGACGAAGAAAATTAGTTTGCAACAGAGGTCGTGGACTTTAAGGAATTGTGTATTTAAATTTATGAAAAAGACGTGAAATCATTTTATGCTATGTGATGGAAGTATCTCAGAGCAAAAATTATGAAGTCGTGATATATTAATAAATTAAGAGAGGGAAATATTATTTGGCTTTAGTGTACATTTTTACATTATTTTTCTCAAATATCTAAAACCAGTTTGTTACAAATTTCTAAAATAGATTTGCTCTACTTATAAAGCTAAAATTTGGAACACTTCTATTGAGTGTAGGCACGACAGAGATCCACCTATTTTAATGAACAATTGTTTCAGGGTGAATTTCGTTGTCGTCTCAATTAATATAAGACAGTGCTTTGCGTGAAGCTCTCTTGCTACCGTTTGGCAAAAGCCAACATTAGTAACCAGGCTGGAGTACGGTCTCTTACCGCTAAAGAAATCTATATATTTTTAAGATTTGAGGGGAATTGGAAAAGTCAACGCCTCACTAGTGTCTATGGGGTTTCATCCCAATCCGGCGAAGGTAAAGAATGTGCACCCCACCCTTTTTTCGGCGTAACCCTTTTAAATGCCACAACCGAGTGGCGTGAGTATTCTTACCGAAGCTGAATAGATTAGATCCAACGAGCAAACTCTAATTTCTGTGTGTGAACCATGAAAACAGACATATATATATACACAACATGCATACATACGAAAGAGGTGGACTAGTTATGCAAAAACAGAACACATAAGTTTTTGTTTCTTGAAAAAATTGAAGAGGAACATTATTATTATTAGAAGAATAGGAGACAGAATGTTGTTATATAAACATCACAAACATTTTCCGTTATCAACAAGTAGAGAAAATAAATTAGAAAAAAAACAAAATTTTTGTCAAAATTACAAAAAAACTTTGCAGACGGCAGAGACTTCGCTTGAATTGTGTCGGTTTCTTTTTTAATTTGTAAGTTCGAAAATAGTGTGGATAATAAATATTTAGAAGGAATTAGAAACTGGAATCCTATTTAATATTCTAGAATTAATGAAAAAGATGAACGAATCAAAAAATAATTTGATAAACAATGAATAAAGAGTTTTGTCATTGATTGAGATTAATGAATGACAGTTGCACGTCGATTTGCTTGAAACAATAATGGTTGTATAAGATTATCAAGACGTCATTATAAGATTATCAAATATATCAATATGTATATATATATATTTACTGCTTTTAAATTCTTCAATGGTTTGTCGTCGTTTTAGTAAAGAAAATAATTGAAGGTGATTCTTACCAGAATTCATATTCTCCGCCATATCCTCACTGTTTAAATCTAACGGTTCTGATTGGTTGAAAGAGGTGCTGACGTAACGGAAATCACTATTCCGCACTAAATGGGTGGAGATTTAATAACCCAGAAACATTTAATGATGCTAAATATAAACATTATTATAACAGTCTGTTCGTCTTTTGTTTTTTAATCGGGCGATATAGTGTGACTTTACTAGTCCTGTAACGGTTGAGAATTAGTTGTTCGAAATAGGTTCGCTAAAATCTCATCGGCTCGGCTTACGCCTAAACTTTGCCAGTAATATTTAAAAGGTTCCCTCTCACCGACATAGCAGTCATCACACATATATATATATATATATATATATATATATACAGGTTTTATGAGATAAAAAGAGAAAATAGAACTCAAAACATGAATATGTACATATTTTTTTTATTACTATTTTAAATTCATAGGGGTCGAGAGTTGCGTGTATGACACATGCTGTGTGCGAACTCTTGACCCTTGAGCTACTTAGTAACTTCTGCATATAAAAAATAATAGAAATATATATACATATATATATATACAAGCCGAATATCCGGTGTTGCTCAAGTAGGAAAGTAGCTACAAATGGCCCAGAATTGTTCTTAATGAAAGCATTTTCAGTTCAAGGGAACACAATTTAATTTCTCTAGAAAAGTTGTTAAACTGGTTACATATATGTGAATGATTTCCTGGGTGTTTATAACATTTTAGTGTCTAATGCACTGTACTGCAAGATAGCTACTTCATAGGATATTTCGTAATTTAATAGTGTAAATAACATATATCTATTCCATCATCATCATCACCACCACCATCGTTTAACGTCACTAATCCATGTTTACATGGTTCAGACGGATTTCATTGAGGCAGATTTTCTACAACCAGAAGCTCTTTCTGTCTCCATCCTTATTTGTTTCCAAGAAAGGTAATATCCCCTGTAGCTAAACGTTTTTCCCCGGGAGGCAGGAAATGGATAACATCTCTTGTATGATGGCGTTACTTGTTTACAACCATCACTGAATGTCAGATAAGAATACATCAAAGACATATAATAGCACTCAGATCAGACCATATACCTAAAATCCAACACCAAACAAAGAGAGGAGTGGAATCCAGGCAAACAAAAGTAAGCTTTACACAATGTACCAGCTGAGTTAACAGCAGTGCATTAGAATGAGAGATGGACAGGCAGGTGTTAATGGCATCAAAGCATTTACAAAATGGGTGTACAGAAGTCAGTATAGATATATATATAAATGAAGCAGCAAAATAGGAAAGTGAAAGCTTATAGTAATTATTCATAGGTAGGTATAAATTCTGAAAGTTCAAAAATCCTTTACAGCTGTTTCTAGGGTGTGGTGTGTAGTAATGTGCATCCACCTACCATGCTAGCATGGGTGGGACAGTTCCACAAGAGCCGACCAGGCAAAAGCCTGCACCAGACTTCTGTGACTGTTTTGGCAGAATTTTTACAGCTGGATGCCCTTCCTAACCCCAACCACTCAGCAGACATACATATATATATATATATATATATATATATATATATATATATATATATATATATATATATATATATATATATATATATATATATATACATACATATATACACAATGGGCTTCTTTCAGTTTCTGTCTGCTAAATCTACTCACAAGGCTTTGGTTGACCTGAGGCTATAGTGGAAGAGACTCGCCCAAGGTGTCCAAAAATAGAAAAAGTATGCAAATATACACATGTATTTACACCAGAATGAAAAGGAAAAGAAAACTCACTTTTTCTACTCTTGGACAGGATTTTCTATAGGCATCAACATAAAATTTCTCACTTGTAATGCCTGTATATTCCAAAAATGTAATTTCCCCAAATAAAGTGTACTTCATATTTACGGTTCTGATGAAGCTAAAGGATGTTACCTGTATACTCAAGTAAGCGTCCACTGCATCGCATAACAGAAACAGTTGTAAGCTAATGAACTTCTTTATGTAACCTTTGCTTTTTCTGGCATCATCTCTTTGTTCTTCATCATCATTTAACATCCGTTTTCCATGCTGGCATGGGTTGGACGGTTTGACTGAGGACTGGCAAGCCAGTAGGTTGCACCTGGCTCCACTCTGAATTTGGTATGGTTTCTACTACTGGATGCCCTTCCTAACGCCAACCACTCTGAGAGTGTAGTGGGTGCTTTTTACATGCCACCTGCATGGGAGCCAATCAGGTAGCACTGGCACCGATCTTATTTACCATCCTTCATCACCCACTCTCTCAGGAGATGTGATTGCTTCAAAGGTAGATTTCCTGCTTCTAGAACCATCTTGATTGAAAATTTGAAGTCCTGTGATTTATCTGGCTCAAAAAGCTCAAAAGTTCAACTGTAATTTAGAAGAAATGAGAGCTTACAGCTTGTGCAGTGGATGAAGGAAGCTTTTGTTTGATGGATATTCTAGATAAATTGCTAGAGGTGGGACTACTACCTTTCGATGTATTATATACAGCATTGGCTAGAATCTCTAGATATATTCTATAGTGAAGAACAACAACAAGATAAGATTTCTCTTACCTGTCATGATGCTAGAAGTGAAAAGATTGAGTACCAAGATCATGAACTGGCACATAGCAACTTCGCAACAGATTAAGAATTGGTTATGTCATTTCTGATTGATGATGCACTGATGATGATGGTGGTGATGGTATCGGTGGCGGCGGCGGTGATAGATGGGACTAAGCAACAACAGCAGACTAGGTTTGGTAATCATAAGTAAAGTTTTTGAAGAGAACAACTGTTGACATTTATACAGTTCTGCTGTGGAACATCTAAACTATGCTAAGAATCAGCAGCATTTAGAAATCGGTGCCAGTCAAAGTTCATGGAATTTATTCCTCAATATTTCCATAAATGACATTTGAAAATTTTGTTTTTGTGCAACTCCAAATTTATCTCTTGTTGAAAGTCTTGTAGAGGAAATGGATCTACATAAACATGTATGATGGTGTGCTTAAAAAGCTTGCTTCTCAAACATGTCGTTTAAGGTTCAGTCCCCCTAATGACCCCTTGGACAAGTGTCTTCTGTTACTTTGAGTCAATCAAAGCGTTGTTGTCTAAATGTGGTTTGGAAGTTTAGTTGAAGGAATTATTATTGTTCTTGGGTGGTAGACATAAACTGTTGCTTACTTTAACTCCACTCCCAGACACACAGACTCCTGGTTCTTTAACGCCTTTAGTGGAGCCCACTCTATTGCAAGGAACCCAGTTTGACAATGACTTATTCCTTTTTTTGCTGCTTGTCTTAGAAAAGGGTCATGTACACAATATTTACTCCACTGACTTTGGTCTAAAGCACCAAGAAACAGTGAAGAATTGATTTTGAAATTTTTTCATTATATTTTTACAAAATCCTTTCCACTCCCAAATCATTCAAATCAGTTCTTATTTGGGATCATTGACCTCTCAGAGGCATTAGAGGACCTGCGTCTCATTCATACACCCCATTTTTAGTATGGTGCAGGGAAAACTAGCTGCAACGTGAGTCTGTGTGGTTAAGAAGCTTGCTTCCCACCCATGTGACCTTCAGTTCAGTCTCACTGCAGAGCACCTTGGGCAAGTGTTTTCTACCTTAGCCTTAGGCTGACCAAAGCTTTGTGAAAAAAAAGCTCATCATTCATCATCTTTATCATATATTTAACATCCAGTTTTCCATGCTTGCTTGGGCTGACCAAAATTTTATCAAGGTGGATTTATACAGCCTGATGTCCATCTTGTCACCAAACCTTACCTGTTTCCAAGCAAGGTAATACTTCCCCATGATCTGATGTGATGTCAAGGCAAGGAGGTAGTAACACACACACACACATAGAGTTACACAAATATACATACATCATCATCATCATTTAACATCTACTTTCCATGCTGGCATAAGTTGGACAGTTTCACTGAGGACTGGCAAGCCAGGAGACTGCACCAGGCTCAAATCTGTTCTGGCAAGGTTTCTACAGCTGGATGCCCTTCCTAACTCCAACCATTCCGAGAGTGTAGCAGGTGCTTTTTACATGCCACCAGCACAGGGGTCAGTCAGGCAGCACTGGCATTGACCACGCTTGAATGGTGCTTTTTGCATATATATCATCATCATCATCATCATTTAACATCTATTGTCCATGCTAGCATGGGTTAGACAGTGTGACCAGAGCTGGCAAGCTGGGAGGTTGTGCCAGACTTCAGTCTAATTTGGCATGGTCTCTATGGCTGGATGCCCTTCCTAATATGCCAACCACTTTACAGAGTGTGGCACCACATGGACACCTTTATGTGACACTGCAAGGGGGCTTTTACATGGTGCCACACAGACACTTTTATGTGACACTGCAAGGGGGCTTTTACATGGTGCCACACAGACACTTTTATGTGACACTGCAAGGGGGCTTTTACATGGTGCCACACAGACACTTTTATGTGACACTGCAAGGGGGCTTTTACATGGTGCCACACAGACACTTTTATGTGACACTGCAAGGGGGCTTTTACATGGTGCCACACAGACACTTTTATGTGACACTGCAAGGGGGCTTTTACATGGTGCCACACAGACACTTTTATGTGACACTGCAAGGGGGCTTTTACATGGTGCCACACAGACACTTTTATGTGACACTGCAAGGGGGCTTTTACATGGTGCCACACAGACACTTTTATGTGACACTGCAAGGGGGCTTTTACATGGTGCCACACAGACACTTTTATGTGACACTGCAAGGGGGCTTTTACATGGTGCCACACAGACACTTTTATGTGACACTGCAAGGGGGCTTTTACATGGTGCCACACAGACACTTTTATGTGACACTGCAAGGGGGCTTTTACATGGTGCCACACAGACACTTTTATGTGACACTGCAAGGGGGCTTTTACATGGTGCCACACAGACACTTTTATGTGACACTGCAAGGGGGCTTTTACATGGTGCCACACAGACGCTTTTATGTGACACTGCAAGGGGGCTTTTACATGGTGCCACACAGACACTTTTATGTGACACTGCAAGGGGGCTTTTACATGGTGCCACACAGACACTTTTATGTGACACTGCAAGGGGGCTTTTACATGGTGCCACACAGACACTTTTATGTGACACTGCAAGGGGGCTTTTACATGGTGCCACACAGACACTTTTATGTGACACTGCAAGGGGGCTTTTACATGGTGCCACACAGACACTTTTATGTGACACTGCAAGGGGGCTTTTACATGGTGCCACACAGACACTTTTATGTGACACTGCAAGGGGGCTTTTACATGGTGCCACACAGACGCTTTTATGTGACACTGCAAGGGGGCTTTTACATGGTGCCACACAGACGCTTTTATGTGACACTGCAAGGGGGCTTTTACATGGTGCCACACAGACGCTTTTATGTGACACTGCAAGGGGGCTTTTACATGGTGCCACACAGACACTTTTATGTGACACTGCAAGGGGGCTTTTACATGGTGCCACACAGACACTTTTATGTGACACTGCAAGGGGGCTTTTACATGGTGCCACACAGACACTTTTATGTGACACTGCAAGGGGGCTTTTACATGGTGCCACACAGACACTTTTATGTGACACTGCAAGGGGGCTTTTACATGGTGCCACACAGACACTTTTATGTGACACTGCAAGGGGGCTTTTACATGGTGCCACACAGACACTTTTATGTGACACTGCAAGGGGGCTTTTACATGGTGCCACACAGACACTTTTATGTGACACTGCAAGGGGGCTTTTACATGGTGCCACACAGACACTTTTATGTGACACTGCAAGGGGGCTTTTACATGGTGCCACACAGACACTTTTATGTGACACTGCAAGGGGGCTTTTACATGGTGCCACACAGACACTTTTATGTGACACTGCAAGGGGGCTTTTACATGGTGCCACACAGACACTTTTATGTGACACTGCAAGGGGGCTTTTACATGGTGCCACACAGACACTTTTATGTGACACTGCAAGGGGGCTTTTACATGGTGCCACACAGACACTTTTATGTGACACTGCAAGGGGGCTTTTACATGGTGCCACACAGACACTTTTATGTGACACTGCAAGGGGGCTTTTACATGGTGCCACACAGACACTTTTATGTGACACTGCAAGGGGGCTTTTACATGGTGCCACACAGACACTTTTATGTGACACTGCAAGGGGGCTTTTACATGGTGCCACACAGACACTTTTATGTGACACTGCAAGGGGGCTTTTACATGGTGCCACACAGACACTTTTATGTGACACTGCAAGGGGGCTTTTACATGGTGCCACACAGACACTTTTATGTGACACTGCAAGGGGGCTTTTACATGGTGCCACACAGACACTTTTATGTGACACTGCAAGGGGGCTTTTACATGGTGCCACACAGACACTTTTATGTGACACTGCAAGGGGGCTTTTACATGGTGCCACACAGACACTTTTATGTGACACTGCAAGGGGGCTTTTACATGGTGCCACACAGACACTTTTATGTGACACTGCAAGGGGGCTTTTACATGGTGCCACACAGACACTTTTATGTGACACTGCAAGGGGGCTTTTACATGGTGCCACACAGACACTTTTATGTGACACTGCAAGGGGGCTTTTACATGGTGCCACACAGACACTTTTATGTGACACTGCAAGGGGGCTTTTACATGGTGCCACACAGACACTTTTATGTGACACTGCAAGGGGGCTTTTACATGGTGCCACACAGACACTTTTATGTGACACTGCAAGGGGGCTTTTACATGGTGCCACACAGACACTTTTATGTGACACTGCAAGGGGGCTTTTACATGGTGCCACACAGACACTTTTATGTGACACTGCAAGGGGGCTTTTACATGGTGCCACACAGACACTTTTATGTGACACTGCAAGGGGGCTTTTACATGGTGCCACACAGACACTTTTATGTGACACTGCAAGGGGGCTTTTACATGGTGCCACACAGACACTTTTATGTGACACTGCAAGGGGGCTTTTACATGGTGCCACACAGACACTTTTATGTGACACTGCAAGGGGGCTTTTACATGGTGCCACACAGACACTTTTATGTGACACTGCAAGGGGGCTTTTACATGGTGCCACACAGACACTTTTATGTGACACTGCAAGGGGGCTTTTACATGGTGCCACACAGACACTTTTATGTGACACTGCAAGGGGGCTTTTACATGGTGCCACACAGACACTTTTATGTGACACTGCAAGGGGGCTTTTACATGGTGCCACACAGACACTTTTATGTGACACTGCAAGGGGGCTTTTACATGGTGCCACACAGACACTTTTATGTGACACTGCAAGGGGGCTTTTACATGGTGCCACACAGACACTTTTATGTGACACTGCAAGGGGGCTTTTACATGGTGCCACACAGACACTTTTATGTGACACTGCAAGGGGGCTTTTACATGGTGCCACACAGACACTTTTATGTGACACTGCAAGGGGGCTTTTACATGGTGCCACACAGACACTTTTATGTGACACTGCAAGGGGGCTTTTACATGGTGCCACACAGACACTTTTATGTGACACTGCAAGGGGGCTTTTACATGGTGCCACACAGACACTTTTATGTGACACTGCAAGGGGGCTTTTACATGGTGCCACACAGACACTTTTATGTGACACTGCAAGGGGGCTTTTACATGGTGCCACACAGACACTTTTATGTGACACTGCAAGGGGGCTTTTACATGGTGCCACACAGACACTTTTATGTGACACTGCAAGGGGGCTTTTACATGGTGCCACACAGACACTTTTATGTGACACTGCAAGGGGGCTTTTACATGGTGCCACACAGACACTTTTATGTGACACTGCAAGGGGGCTTTTACATGGTGCCACACAGACACTTTTATGTGACACTGCAAGGGGGCTTTTACATGGTGCCACACAGACACTTTTATGTGACACTGCAAGGGGGCTTTTACATGGTGCCACACAGACACTTTTATGTGACACTGCAAGGGGGCTTTTACATGGTGCCACACAGACACTTTTATGTGACACTGCAAGGGGGCTTTTACATGGTGCCACACAGACACTTTTATGTGACACTGCAAGGGGGCTTTTACATGGTGCCACACAGACACTTTTATGTGACACTGCAAGGGGGCTTTTACATGGTGCCACACAGACACTTTTATGTGACACTGCAAGGGGGCTTTTACATGGTGCCACACAGACACTTTTATGTGACACTGCAAGGGGGCTTTTACATGGTGCCACACAGACACTTTTATGTGACACTGCAAGGGGGCTTTTACATGGTGCCACACAGACACTTTTATGTGACACTGCAAGGGGGCTTTTACATGGTGCCACACAGACACTTTTATGTGACACTGCAAGGGGGCTTTTACATGGTGCCACACAGACACTTTTATGTGACACTGCAAGGGGGCTTTTACATGGTGCCACACAGACACTTTTATGTGACACTGCAAGGGGGCTTTTACATGGTGCCACACAGACACTTTTATGTGACACTGCAAGGGGGCTTTTACATGGTGCCACACAGACACTTTTATGTGACACTGCAAGGGGGCTTTTACATGGTGCCACACAGACACTTTTATGTGACACTGCAAGGGGGCTTTTACATGGTGCCACACAGACACTTTTATGTGACACTGCAAGGGGGCTTTTACATGGTGCCACACAGACACTTTTATGTGACACTGCAAGGGGGCTTTTACATGGTGCCACACAGACACTTTTATGTGACACTGCAAGGGGGCTTTTACATGGTGCCACACAGACACTTTTATGTGACACTGCAAGGGGGCTTTTACATGGTGCCACACAGACACTTTTATGTGACACTGCAAGGGGGCTTTTACATGGTGCCACACAGACACTTTTATGTGACACTGCAAGGGGGCTTTTACATGGTGCCACACAGACACTTTTATGTGACACTGCAAGGGGGCTTTTACATGGTGCCACACAGACACTTTTATGTGACACTGCAAGGGGGCTTTTACATGGTGCCACACAGACACTTTTATGTGACACTGCAAGGGGGCTTTTACATGGTGCCACACAGACACTTTTATGTGACACTGCAAGGGGGCTTTTACATGGTGCCACACAGACACTTTTATGTGACACTGCAAGGGGGCTTTTACATGGTGCCACACAGACACTTTTATGTGACACTGCAAGGGGGCTTTTACATGGTGCCACACAGACACTTTTATGTGACACTGCAAGGGGGCTTTTACATGGTGCCACACAGACACTTTTATGTGACACTGCAAGGGGGCTTTTACATGGTGCCACACAGACACTTTTATGTGACACTGCAAGGGGGCTTTTACATGGTGCCACACAGACACTTTTATGTGACACTGCAAGGGGGCTTTTACATGGTGCCACACAGACACTTTTATGTGACACTGCAAGGGGGCTTTTACATGGTGCCACACAGACACTTTTATGTGACACTGCAAGGGGGCTTTTACATGGTGCCACACAGACACTTTTATGTGACACTGCAAGGGGGCTTTTACATGGTGCCACACAGACACTTTTATGTGACACTGCAAGGGGGCTTTTACATGGTGCCACACAGACACTTTTATGTGACACTGCAAGGGGGCTTTTACATGGTGCCACACAGACACTTTTATGTGACACTGCAAGGGGGCTTTTACATGGTGCCACACAGACACTTTTATGTGACACTGCAAGGGGGCTTTTACATGGTGCCACACAGACACTTTTATGTGACACTGCAAGGGGGCTTTTACATGGTGCCACACAGACACTTTTATGTGACACTGCAAGGGGGCTTTTACATGGTGCCACACAGACACTTTTATGTGACACTGCAAGGGGGCTTTTACATGGTGCCACACAGACACTTTTATGTGACACTGCAAGGGGGCTTTTACATGGTGCCACACAGACACTTTTATGTGACACTGCAAGGGGGCTTTTACATGGTGCCACACAGACACTTTTATGTGACACTGCAAGGGGGCTTTTACATGGTGCCACACAGACACTTTTATGTGACACTGCAAGGGGGCTTTTACATGGTGCCACACAGACACTTTTATGTGACACTGCAAGGGGGCTTTTACATGGTGCCACACAGACACTTTTATGTGACACTGCAAGGGGGCTTTTACATGGTGCCACACAGACACTTTTATGTGACACTGCAAGGGGGCTTTTACATGGTGCCACACAGACACTTTTATGTGACACTGCAAGGGGGCTTTTACATGGTGCCACACAGACACTTTTATGTGACACTGCAAGGGGGCTTTTACATGGTGCCACACAGACACTTTTATGTGACACTGCAAGGGGGCTTTTACATGGTGCCACACAGACACTTTTATGTGACACTGCAAGGGGGCTTTTACATGGTGCCACACAGACACTTTTATGTGACACTGCAAGGGGGCTTTTACATGGTGCCACACAGACACTTTTATGTGACACTGCAAGGGGGCTTTTACATGGTGCCACACAGACACTTTTATGTGACACTGCAAGGGGGCTTTTACATGGTGCCACACAGACACTTTTATGTGACACTGCAAGGGGGCTTTTACATGGTGCCACACAGACACTTTTATGTGACACTGCAAGGGGGCTTTTACATGGTGCCACACAGACACTTTTATGTGACACTGCAAGGGGGCTTTTACATGGTGCCACACAGACACTTTTATGTGACACTGCAAGGGGGCTTTTACATGGTGCCACACAGACACTTTTATGTGACACTGCAAGGGGGCTTTTACATGGTGCCACACAGACACTTTTATGTGACACTGCAAGGGGGCTTTTACATGGTGCCACACAGACACTTTTATGTGACACTGCAAGGGGGCTTTTACATGGTGCCACACAGACACTTTTATGTGACACTGCAAGGGGGCTTTTACATGGTGCCACACAGACACTTTTATGTGACACTGCAAGGGGGCTTTTACATGGTGCCACACAGACACTTTTATGTGACACTGCAAGGGGGCTTTTACATGGTGCCACACAGACACTTTTATGTGACACTGCAAGGGGGCTTTTACATGGTGCCACACAGACACTTTTATGTGACACTGCAAGGGGGCTTTTACATGGTGCCACACAGACACTTTTATGTGACACTGCAAGGGGGCTTTTACATGGTGCCACACAGACACTTTTATGTGACACTGCAAGGGGGCTTTTACATGGTGCCACACAGACACTTTTATGTGACACTGCAAGGGGGCTTTTACATGGTGCCACACAGACACTTTTATGTGACACTGCAAGGGGGCTTTTACATGGTGCCACACAGACACTTTTATGTGACACTGCAAGGGGGCTTTTACATGGTGCCACACAGACACTTTTATGTGACACTGCAAGGGGGCTTTTACATGGTGCCACACAGACACTTTTATGTGACACTGCAAGGGGGCTTTTACATGGTGCCACACAGACACTTTTATGTGACACTGCAAGGGGGCTTTTACATGGTGCCACACAGACACTTTTATGTGACACTGCAAGGGGGCTTTTACATGGTGCCACACAGACACTTTTATGTGACACTGCAAGGGGGCTTTTACATGGTGCCACACAGACACTTTTATGTGACACTGCAAGGGGGCTTTTACATGGTGCCACACAGACACTTTTATGTGACACTGCAAGGGGGCTTTTACATGGTGCCACACAGACACTTTTATGTGACACTGCAAGGGGGCTTTTACATGGTGCCACACAGACACTTTTATGTGACACTGCAAGGGGGCTTTTACATGGTGCCACACAGACACTTTTATGTGACACTGCAAGGGGGCTTTTACATGGTGCCACACAGACACTTTTATGTGACACTGCAAGGGGGCTTTTACATGGTGCCACACAGACACTTTTATGTGACACTGCAAGGGGGCTTTTACATGGTGCCACACAGACACTTTTATGTGACACTGCAAGGGGGCTTTTACATGGTGCCACACAGACACTTTTATGTGACACTGCAAGGGGGCTTTTACATGGTGCCACACAGACACTTTTATGTGACACTGCAAGGGGGCTTTTACATGGTGCCACACAGACACTTTTATGTGACACTGCAAGGGGGCTTTTACATGGTGCCACACAGACACTTTTATGTGACACTGCAAGGGGGCTTTTACATGGTGCCACACAGACACTTTTATGTGACACTGCAAGGGGGCTTTTACATGGTGCCACACAGACACTTTTATGTGACACTGCAAGGGGGCTTTTACATGGTGCCACACAGACACTTTTATGTGACACTGCAAGGGGGCTTTTACATGGTGCCACACAGACACTTTTATGTGACACTGCAAGGGGGCTTTTACATGGTGCCACACAGACACTTTTATGTGACACTGCAAGGGGGCTTTTACATGGTGCCACACAGACACTTTTATGTGACACTGCAAGGGGGCTTTTACATGGTGCCACACAGACACTTTTATGTGACACTGCAAGGGGGCTTTTACATGGTGCCACACAGACACTTTTATGTGACACTGCAAGGGGGCTTTTACATGGTGCCACACAGACACTTTTATGTGACACTGCAAGGGGGCTTTTACATGGTGCCACACAGACACTTTTATGTGACACTGCAAGGGGGCTTTTACATGGTGCCACACAGACACTTTTATGTGACACTGCAAGGGGGCTTTTACATGGTGCCACACAGACACTTTTATATGGCACTGTCACAAGTGCTTTACACAACCAGACGGATCCGTCTTAACACTTCTGCTTCCGGGTAAGTGTCTTCTTGTGTACAGGCAGGTGCCAGGCATCACGGCCCTTATTCATCTTGCCTGAAAGGTTCAGCTTCCTAATGTCATTCATCAGTACTTCATCCCATGTCTTCCTAGGTCTCCCACTTCCATGCCTTCCATCTACTTTGAGAGATCAGCACTTCTTTATGAAGCTGTCAGCATCCATCCGCATCACATGGCCAAACCAGCACAGTCTCTTCTCTTGCACGCAACAACAAATTTCTCTTCTGCCTAAATTCTCTCTCAGAACACTGGCACTCTGTCGAACATGTACTCTTACATAACACATCCAGTGGAGCATACTAACCTCATTCCTTTTTCTACCCTTTGCATGTTCTCTACATTCAGGGTTTAAAACATGTGGTTAGGGAGCAAGCTTCTAAACACATAGCCATGCCTATGTATCTGCCAAAAAAACCTACCAAAACTAGAAACTCTTCATCAATTATTATCGTAATATAATAAGACTATTAATAAATACAATCATGCATAATATACTGTATTTCCTGGCACTGAAGACGCTTCGTCCTCAAGGACACACTGTAATTTTGACAACCAAAAATTTGAAAAATAAAATAATAAACATAAAAATAAGGTCCCAGCACTTTGGGTTTTATTACTTTTACAGATTCAACAAAGAAAACTATCATTGTCACCTCCAGCATTCCACTTAAAATGTTCCTAGCATTTATTTTGGCTGTTCGTCTAGCACTTATTTGTGCTATCCCTTATGTTGGCTAACCATGACTGCATCCCACTGTGACCTCACACTCGCATCTGTAAAACTAAGAAAAGGCAACACTCACCTATCTTATCAATTTGTTTTGTGGGACTGTCGGTATAGACATGGTATGGTAAGTTTACTTGCAAAGTTTATGCCTACTGTTAGGTACCCACTGTAATATTTTTTTCTACTCTTGGCACAAGGCCTGAAATTTTTTTGGTGGGGGGGGGGGGCAGTCGATTAAATTGACCTCAATACACAACTGGTACTTAATTTATCGACCCCAAAAGGATGAAAGGCAAAGTCAACCTCAGTGGAATTTGAAATCAGAATGCAACTAATATTGCAACTACACTGCAACAGGGATGGAATCAGAAGAAGGATAGGGAGGATGCACCCCCCCCCCCCACCACCACCCCCACCACCCCCACCAACCAAGAAACTTTTCATATTTGACTTTTCTGTTTAAATATGATGGAAAGCACATTTTTGTACCAGCAACAAACAACCCTTGAAGAGTTCAATAGAATAAGTACTAGGCTTACAAAGAATAAGTCCTGCAGTCGATTTGCTTGACTAAAGGCAGTGCCCCAGCTTGGCCGCAGTCAAATGACCAAAACAAGTAAAAGAGTTTTAGATATTCATAATGTTTGGTTTTTTTTCAACATTATTATAGTAGAAAAATAATGAAAACAAATTTAGCCATTGAAAATTTAAAAAAAAAACCTAAAGAAATTCTAAGAGAGATAGTGAGAAGGGAGAGAGAGGGAAGAAGGGGAGAGGGAGAGAGAGGGGGGAAGGGGAATTCATCATCATCATCACCATCATCATCAGTCCACTTCTCCATGCCCACATGGGTCAGACAAAATTCATTGAAGCAGATCTTCAACAGCCAGATCTCCTTCACCAACTCTTATATTTTCATGGAAGATTGGAAACAAAGGATACTGCCTGTTGGTCAGTAATACATGTTTACAAGTATTACACAATGTTAAAACAATAACACACACACACACACACATGCTCGCAAATACACACCCACATTACAGGCTTCTTTCAGTTTCAAATCTTTTGTTGTTGGCTTTGGTTGACCCAGGGCTATAGGAGAAGACACATACCCGATGTGCCATGCAATAGAACTGAACCCAAAACCAAGTGGCTGAGTAGCAGACTTTTTAACCATGCAGCCACACCTGAATAAATTATTCATTTTTTTCTTTTATTTTTACTTTCATCATTTATCCAAAACTGAAATAATTAGAAACAATGGAAAGCGGACGTTAAACGATGATGATGATGATGATTAATGTTTCTTTCTAAGCTTCAGTTCTTATATAAAAGACTATTATGGATATCTGGCATCATCTAAACCAATTTGACAAGTAATACAGTATCCATCAAGATAATTTATCCCTTCTATACTCTCTCTCTCTCTCTCTCTCTTACTCTCTCTCTCTCTCATTACGTAAATATAAATAATTTACTAAACTGCTTATGAAGTAACCAGCATGATAAAATCTACATCATTAAATTTATATTAAGTTCTCACTGAGCTGTATTAATTAGTTATCCAATTAACATACAATTATATCTCTCTATTTGAAACCTTGTGTCGATGAAATCTAAATCTGTTTAGTCAATTCTCAAGCAAAAAATAAATTTTTTTTTCGTATCTCTGAAGAAGAGAAGCAACAGGATATGGTGGGGAGCCCAGAGATCTGAAGAACTGTATGTGGTTAGAGTAATTAAACCTTTAGTTTTTGAGATGTATTTGTCTTCCAAGTGGTTAGATCTGAGACCTTGTGCTGAAACTAAAACAATTTCAGCAGGGAAGACACTTATTAACTGTTCAAAAACACAGGAAGACTGTTAACATTTTTATTACTTGGTGTCAAAATTTTCATAGCTCTAAATGCACCATGGTGACTGCCATGAGTCCACGGAAACTAGTTTGAAGCGTATATAGGTTTCCAGGATATAAATATAATTTTATCTATATAGGTCAATTGTTCTCCTTGTCATTGGTTTGTGTTTGTAGTTGAATTGCTGTAAAGTAGAGACAATGAAAGATGGAGAGAAGAGTATCATTGCAAAGGAAAAGAATGAAGCAGTGATCAGTATAACAGTTGGAAGGTGAGATATAGCACAAGTGGGAGAAAGAAGAGATGGAGAAAGTAGCAAATAAAATAGATGTAAATCTTCATTTGTTTCTATCATTGGACCATGTCCATGCTGGGGTACCACCTTAAAGTGTTTAGCTGAACAAATTGTCCCCCAGTACTTTAAAGTACTTTTTTAAAGACAGGTATGTATTCTCTTGGTCTCTTTTACCAAACTGATAAGTTACAGAGATGTAATCAAACCTATATCAGTTAGAAGCGATGGCATGGAATACGGGACAAACACAAACACATATGTATATACACATACATACACATATATATAATATATTTCATATATATATATATATATATCAGTTGTGGTGTGCAAGAGAGACGATTGTGCTGGTATGGTCATGTGGCGAGAATGGATGAAGATAGCTGTGTGAAAAAGTGCCACACCCTAGCGGTTGAAGGAACCTGTGGAAGAGGTAGATCCAGGAAGACCTGGGATGAGGTGGTGAAGCATGACCTTCAAACATTAGGCCTCACTGAGGCAATGACTTGTGACCGAGACCTTTGGAAATATGCTGTGCATGAGAAGACCCGGCAAGCCAAGTGAGACCATAATCCAAGGCCTCTGCCAGGGGTGTAGCCAGCCCACTTATGCGTACCTTTCCTTCATTGGACACTAAACTCCACTTGCGAAGTCCTGTTGAGGCAAGTGAAATCAAAATCGAACCAAATTCGATGACTGGCACCCATGCCAACGTCTCCTTCATTGGACACTAAACTCGGCTTCCAAAGACTTGTTGGGGCAAGTGAAAGTGAAATCCTGATGGCACCTGTACCAGTGGAGCGTGAAGAGCACCGTCCGAGCGTGATCGTTGCCAGAGCAGCTGTCTGACTTCCGTACCAGTGGCATGTAAATAGCACCATTTGAGCGTGATCGTTACCAGCGTTGCCTTCCTGGCACTTGTGCCGGTGGCACGTGAAAAGACATTCAAGCGAGGCCATTGCCAGTGCCGCTGGACTGGCTCCTGTGCAGGTGGCATGTAAAATACACGATTTTGAGCGTGGCCGTTGCCAGTACCACCTGACTGGCCTTCATGCCAGTGGCACGTAAAAGCACCCACTACACTCTCGGAGTAGTTGGCGTTAGGAAGGGCATCCAGCTGTAGAAACTCTGCCAAATCAGATTGGAGCCTGGTGTTGCCATCTGGTTTCACCAGTCCTCAGTCAAATTGTCCAACCCATGCTAGCATGGAAAGCAGACGTTAAACGATGATGATGATGTTGATCATCATCATCATCATCATCGCTTAACGTCCGCTTTCCATGCTAGCATGGGTTGGATGATTTGACTGAGGACTGGTGAACCAGATGGCTACACCAGGCTCCAATCTGATTTAGCAGAGTTTCTACAGCTGGATGCCCTTCCTAATGCCAACCACTCCAAGAGTGTAGTGGGTGCTTTTATATATATATATACACATACACATATATATACATACACACACACACACATATATATATATCTAAGACTGAAATATCCTTGATCATAAGTCTGCTCAGTCCCAGTTGACACTGGGCTAAACAACAACTATTGTCATTACTACCTTCCCCCTTCTCTTCCTCATTATGTACATTCAAGTCAGAGTGGTAAGTTGGTATAATTAGGTGAGTTGGTATAATTAGCTTTATGGTATTTCTGCTGGGTCTTTATGTTTTGTGTTCATCCTTTCGGAGGTCGATAAAGTAAAGTTCTGAGGTTTATTAGGGGCATTGGCTAATCTCCCTCCCTTCAAAATTACTGGCTTTGTACTTAAATTAGAAACGAGAGTTCAAATCCCACTGGGGTCAACTTTTGCTTTTCATCCTCTCAAGTTGGATAAAATAAAATGAGGTTGATTTAACTGATTAAATTCCTCTACTCGAAATTATGGATTTTGCACCTAAATTAAAGATAATTAAGTGCAATCAAGTAAAGACCATCATTCTTAAGAGTATGGTAAAAGAAAATGAAACTAATTAAAAAATACTTTGAGGAGAATACATGAGCTTAATTATTAATATCATTTTAATCTGGTAAGTTTATCCAGATTATCTGATGAACCAAACCTAACTTGCAGCTTCAACATTTTGTAAAGCCATGAACATCACAATGCATTATTTTCTAGCCCTGATGCCAATAGATTCCATTGATATGAAGTATGGGTCCTCATTTCTAACGATTTGTTAAACACTTCAGTAATCATTGTTAAATGAGGTATATGCAGGCACCTGACATAGTTACAAGAAATGATGGCAACGAAGGGGAGCGCCATGCAGTGAACTGCATCTTCATACTTTCCACCTCAAAGGGATCTAATACCTCCTTTTTTTATCCTCACAGGCCTTGGAAGAGCCCTTAATTCTTAAGCCCATTTCCATCACTGCCCACAAGTAACAAAGCAGAATGATAAAACTTGAATAATTAATAAAAAAGGAGTAATTTTTTTAAGGTCCTTCATTTTGTAACGGTGAGAGCAAGCCCTCTCAGAATAGTGACCCTCTACTTATGGCCTACTCCCCTTCCTGTCTGTTATGGTCTGATCAGTCACTGATTAGTGCCATCTTTAAGCATGTGCACACCAAGTGATTGCCTGGAGATCCCACTTGTTTAGGGGTCTAAAGTTAATCTGTGTAAGTTGTGGTTGGCTGTGCGGGGTTCCATTATATGTTCTACCCAGGTGTGTATAATGCTGTTCAGACAGTCTTACCTCTCATCCGAAAAGATCAAACACAAGGGATTATATTTGTATTTAGGTTTACCTGGTGATTAACGGCTTTGTACTCGACCTTTGTCACCTAATCTCTTAGTTGACACGGAAAACAGAAAGACGTTCAAGTTTGGGATTTAAATTTATTTAAAAATTAAAAAAGCATTTGCTGCACAATTTACAAGTTAGAATAAAACAGCGACATTAAAAGAAGCAAATGTTTTAACTGAATATTATTTTATCTCTGACAAACCTTAAACTTAAAAAAAAACAAAAAAAAAACCTTAAAAGTTTTCTTAATTGAAAGTTAATTTTGTTCACCTGGATGATTTAAAAATCAGTATTTCTTGCAAAAAGTATTATTCTAAGACTAAACTTTCATAATTCTTAAGTTTTACTTTTTTAAAAATGCAAGGTGCACTTTAAATTTTTTTTTTTTTACATTCAAATAATTTCTAATAAATACACAAAATCAGAAATGTGTGTATGGAGAGGGGGTTAGTTGGTGAAATCTTCATAGGTACTTAATTAATCGACCCCGAAATGATGAAACGTAAAGTTGACTGCGGATTTGAACTCAGAACGTAATGAAGTGAAAAATATGTTGAGAGAATAAAAACGCGAAGATATGTGATATAATTTTCTATTCAGCAGTTTATATACTACAACACAAGCTGACTTCCCTTTTGCTATGTAAACTTTCAGTGTCCCGGGATTCTCTATTTAAGACTAATTAATGCCTCTTCTTTTTAATGAATTAAATATTATTTGACAGGAAGTTATGTTATCTGTGTCACGTGATAGCGAATCTTTGCAGAACTTCAGTTCGAAGTTGACGATGTCTGAAATCACGTTATTCTGGGGCTCTGGTAGCATACCATGTTGGCGAATTATGATTACTTTAGAAGAAAAGGGGTTGAATTACAACTCCAGATTGATGTCGTTCGAGAAGAAAGAACACAAGAGTGAAGAGATTATGAAGCTAAATCCTCGTGGTCAACTGCCCACGATGACAGTTGGTGACGATGTGATCAACGAGTCGTTCGCTGCTTGTGAATACCTGGAGATTGTCTACAAAGATAAAGGCACCTGTTTGTACCCACCTGCATCTTCTGCAAAGCAGCTAAGCTTGGTCCTTCAAAGAATGCATGAAACTTGTAATATTCAGCAGAAGATGGTTACTAATATTATTTACTATCTGTGGGGTAACCCGAACCCGGACAAAGAGTTACTGACTAAACGACACGAGGAGCTGGCTGCGGAACTGTGTCGCTGGGAAAACTACATGAAGGAGCTGAAATCGACCTTTCTCACCGGTGCTGATATGACCATGGCAGATGTAATGTTTTTCCCATATATTGCGTTCGGAGTTCGATCTGGCCTGCAGCTGGAAGGTCGTTATCCGTGTTTGGCAGCCTACTACAATATGATGAAGGAGAGACCCAGTGTGAAGAAATCTTGGCCACCACATTGGATAGACACTCCAAATAACAATGTTCTGGCTGATGTCTAAATATATTAGTTATGTATTATTTTTGATAGGACCCTGTTGTGACCACCCTATATATTTTTCCCTCTTTCTCAAGGTTGTCACTGTAAATCTGGTCCCTTTTTTCTTCTTTTCTTTTTCAAAAGGATCACTATAAAAATCCTGCACAGCCATTCACGCACTGAAATCTTTTTTTATACTGTTTATGGAAGTGATTCTAATATAGATACCAAAATAAAACCATTTACACAACAGTTATGTAGTTATTTTGATTTTGTCGTTAATCTGATTGTTTTAGTTATTGCTGAAAGATTTGTGTAATTTCTGACCCAAGTGTCCGCCGAGAACAAAATTAAAAGAAAATCCTTCTACCTATTAATAATATATTAACATTTTTTTAAATATCCTTTTTTTTTTTTTTTAGGTTTTCAAATTTTGTCTTCGCAATTATATCACTTTATACACTTTTTTGTTGGTGTTGTTATATATAAAAATAATTTCCCCCCTTCGTGGCCGTTTTCCTTCTACGGATTTTGAACTCGGAACTTTTAAGAAACCACAGAATCCCGTCAGACCTTTTAACAATTCCACTTGTCCACCACCACCCTGGGCCCCTGCCTTTATTTACCGAAAAGATGTAAAGTAAACCTTACTCTTACCGAGTAAACCATTCTACCGCCAACACTCTATCAATTCGACAAGGTTCGTAATATTTTTCTCATTTATTGTATTCGTATTTTGACGTATTTATATTTATATACATATATATAATATATACACAATAAATTTGTGTTTGAAATTAAAATACGAAGCTTTCTAAAAGCCCTGTATTGATGGCAACAAAATATTCGCATTTTGACATTTAAATTTATACAATAACAAATCCGAGAAAGTTATTCGAAATATTTATAACCTTTGGTGTTTTCGTTAAATATTCATTTCTAAATCCTGTAAGAAGTAAATTTTCGGTTGAAGAGACGAATCTGTATTTTCTGTGTCATTTGCATGGTGGCTGAACTCTTAACCCATTAATGTATAAAGTTTATAATTCTACAATTACTAATTAAAAATCAAAAATTAGCATACAGAAAGTTATAAAAATGTGATTAAAAACCAGCTTGAATTTGCTAACAGTTAATGTTAATATTTAAAATTTAAATAATTGTATAATTTTTTTGGCTTTCTTTCGTTATAACCCTCAGAAACGTCAAAATTTCATTGTATTGAACCATATGATTATTCGTTAATTTCCATAAAAAAATTATATTTACTTTTCGCGCACCGTGTTCAGCTCTATGTATTTGTAGACAGTCACACGTACATACATATGCATACATCTTTTTTTGTATGCATATAACCACACACATACACGTATACATATACACATGTGTATGTGTGTGCATAGATAGCTAGACAGACAAATACATAAATGTATACAAACGTACATACAACCCTCCCCCATTTATATATATGTATATACACACACGCACACACATGTACCCACAATGTATACAAAATCACCCATTTACACACACACACACCCATATATATATATATTTATGAAATCGTGGGAGATATTGATGTCACACAAATGACACCCATTACAGTCCGAGTGGTTGGTGTTAGGAAGGGCATCCAGCCATAAAAAAAATCCATGCCAAATCAGTCTGGAGTCTGGTGCAGCCTTCCAGCTTATCAGCCCTGGTCAAACTGTCCAACTCATCCCAGTATGGACAATGGATGTTAACTGATGACACACACACACAAACATACATACAAAAACGTGTGTGTGCATGGGACTAAAAAACTTCCGTGTTGGCTTCATTTTAATTGACTTTCTGATGGTGACATCACAAGTGCCCATATTCCGTTTAATCCACCCAATTATAATTGCACTTATCTCGAGATTTGCTACTAACTGAAGTACTACAATTTGTGTCCAAATATTTCCTAGGTCAGTTTATCATTTCTCTGGGGTTAAAAAAAAAACTAAAATCATTTCTCCATAGAACTTAACTTTTTACGTTTTCTGACTGAAAATTATCAGAAAATATGAAATTAAAATTCAGAGAATATCATATTGGACTTATTTGAACAAGTAAATTTTTAACTCTCTCCCGATTCTCGATACTGAAGGAAAGCAAAATGTTCTACCATCAGCTTTCTAAAAGTGTGGTATGAATGACCAACTTTTAGAAATATACACTCATTATGTAGCGTGTAGATTTTCAAGATTCTGCAAACAAAATTTCAAATTTTTTCAACCCATTCTTTTTTTAGGCAATTAACCAATCATAATTGTTTTCATTCAGATTGTCAAAACTTACTCTCTGAATCTCATTTATGCATTTGTTTTGCAAGATTCCTTTTGTGAAATCGTTTGTTGGGGGGTTATATTTTGGGATGACTTTTTTTTTTTTTTATGTCAAATACACACACTGTATATTTGTTCTTCACTTGTTTATTATTTTATGTCCGTTGTCTGGAAATCTTTCATCACACACCTGTGACCTCTTCAGCAACTTCCCATCCCATGTCGCCTGTTGTTTACGCGCCATAGAAAGATGGAATGGACTAAACAGAACAGACTTGGGATGGAAAATCACTGAAGAGGTCACAGGTGTGTTGACAAAAGATTTTCAAACAATAGGCATAAAATAAGAACAATAATAAACAAGTGAAGAATGAATATGTACTGCATGTGTTTGACTAAAAAAAAGAAAAATGACCATCCTAAAATATAGCAATTTCTGTGAATAGTTTTAGACATAAATTACTATTGGAGGATGAAATCTCAAATATTTTCTAAAATTGAAGAAAATATAATATGCTTATTCCAAAACTTCAAATATTAATGTATATTTTAACTGTTTTAGAAATGGCCACATGCAATTTCTTTCTAAGGAGAACTAGCATGCATCATTGTGGTGCACTAAGAATTCAAGATTTCTAAAGGTCTTGCCATAGCTTCCAGAGGTGGACACTGTTAATCGAAAAGTTAACTTTGTTAATCATTAATCTGTTGACCAAAAAGTTAACTTCATTGATTAATTCGTTAAGTCTTTGTAAGTGTAATGGAAGTTAACATTGCCTTTTTTATTGAAAAAGGCATAACTACAGTTTAATACCCCATCGATTTTGTTGCCTCGTAAATTCGAGAAAAATGGATGCTTTTGAACGAAGCTTTCACCGAAACATCACTTATATCCTGTAGGTTATTTATGTAAAGATTTCTTGGAAATACTTTTCCAAAGGTTTGGGTAGAGGAGTTTCGGAAAATTCACAGGACCCGACGTTTTCCCCCTCAACTTTTTGGTATTTTTAATGAAATTTTATACAAATAACTTTCAAACGGTGTAGATTACTATTACAAAGAAATTTGTAGGCAAAATTTTTGGAAGTGGGCAGGGGAGTTTTGAATCAGACAGCCCACGGAAGTTGGAATTTGTCTTTTGATGGGGATTTTTTCCTATATTTTTCAACAGTCTTCAGAATGATGGTGTCAGGAAATAAAATTCTTTTCACTCCCACCACCCCAGTCCAGAACGATTTTAGCCATTTTTTTTTTTTCACTATGCACTTAAAACCAGTGAGAAAATCTGTTAAAAAGAAATTAATTTCAGTGGAAAATGTGTGATTTAAGGGAGATCTGGCTGTTGTTCCTAGCACATCCCAAAACCTCCCTCTTTCTCACTTGCACATCTATTGATATTTTTCTCCCCATAAACAAATTTTATGGAATGATGTCAAAGTAACACACACACGTAGTCCCAACCGAGTGAGGCCATGTTATGTAAGAAGAAAACACCTAACGACAGTTTTCGTGTTCATATTAATCTGTCAAATGTAATGCTTATTTGTTCACATTATTTTGAATTCAAGAGGGCTGTCTACAATATTTGCTTGTAACTTTGTAAATCTTTTACATACAGGTTTGAAATTTTATCAGTGGGTACTTTATACACCACTGGTTTATGTAATTTTAGCTGATCTTGCCGAGTAAATTTGACCTTTAGGGGCAGGTAAAGTTCAATAACAGGTGTAAAAGCTATAACATGGATAAACACTAAAATTGAAATCCTTAGTGCATGTTACCTATTTGATTTGTTACCAAAATGATCTCAGATGGCAACTGACAAAAATTTTGCCACTTTTCAAGATGAGGTACATTAATTTAAATTAAAATACAGGTATGACCGGTATAAAATTTTATTCGTTGGGTAAATATTTTGTAACTTGGTGTGGAATTTTTCTTTCCAGTTTTTTTTACAGGTGCATTCAACATATCCGACCACCAAACCTGCTGCAGGCCACTTTTTTTTTCCCCCAGAAAAGAAAGGTGGAAGGTGTGGTGGGGACCTCAGTTTCCCACTAAGGGAGTTTTTGTTTTACAGGTCTTTTTCTCTTTTCCAGGTTCTTATGCATGCTTTCAATGAATGTGACATTGAAATCATGCGTAAACAGCTTCTTTTTCCAGAAAAGGAAAGCTTTGGCTGCTATTTCTAGCATGCCCTGCTATCACTTAACAGCTATTTGCATTCACATTGAAATATTTACCAACTTTTTTCCTTCCGTTTATTTTTTCACTTTATGGAAATCAATATTTTCTGACATCAACCTCAGTTAATTTTGCTTTTCTCCCAGTTCTCTGCTTTCCGAAAGAAAAGCCCTCATTATCTCAAAGCTATGAGAATTCACTAACGTGATTTATATTTTTAAGATTTCATAGAGAAATCAGATACAATGGGTTTTGGCTGGTTTAAACGCTAAAAGGGTTAAAAACTGCCAAAGCTATAAAATCAGCTTTTTTTTTTTTTTTTTTTTTTTTTTCCCCCTTTTTGAGGGCTTTAGACCCCCCTCCCCGCTTTTTAACTAAAAAAAAAGGGGGGGGGGCTGTCATAGTTTTGGCCCAAGGCTTTTAGAGCCAGAAAATAGTAAAAAAACTCAAATGAAACAATGTTAGTATTAAACTGAAAAGAATTTGATAAAGTGGCTGTAAAAAAAATAAATGAAAAACACATATACATAATTGAGTTTTTCCTCTTCATTTTGTTGATGAGATCCATGTTGCCCTTCATGAAAATTAACATAGTAAAATTTTCATCGGGCAAAGACGTTCTCTTGGCACTCAAGTTGTCCATACCCATGGAAAATAAATGTTCAATTGCAACACTGGAAGGAATGGCTGTGTTGAACTTGATGAACAAGTCCACCAACATTTGCTCACTCAAGAAGGCAGAATCTGTTGGTAGATCTTTGGAGTTGGTCTCCAACCAGGTCTTTACTAAATTCTGGGCCTTGTCCTTCAGTGACTTGTAGCTTCTGCTCTCTTTTTGTTGGGTAATGCACTGAAGAAGTCCTCATTGTTGCTGCTCACTTCCTCAGACTGCTGCCTCATGGCCTCTTCAACCTTATCCTCCATGCTTCTCCTCACTATCATACCTATCCAACCAGACGAGGTGAAACCTGGGGTGGAAGGCAGCAGCCAGTTGGTATTCTTCATCGTCCAGGAGGGTCGCAAATCTTTTGTTGATGCCTGCCAAAACTGCATCAACCAAGGGGCTGCAGTAGATGAGTTTTGGGTCAACTGATGTGAGTTAACGGAATTTGATTAGTCCAATAATGATTTTCAAACTTGACTTAAAAGTTAAATCGTTAACACAAATGTTAACATTGTTAATTAATGATTAATGGATTAACAGACTTGCACCCAGTTCTGATAGTTTCAGTATGTAACACACTGGTTCCAAATTTGTGATTTATACTATCAATAGATAATTGTATTTCCTTTTCAGAGCCAACATCTAACAGTTGCTAAATCCTTATAAAACCTAAATCTTGCTTCAGTACACTGCTTGCACATTATCTCCTTTCAAGAATTGAGCAATCCTTTACTGGAACGATCCAACCTTACATGATAATCTCTTGTACTCCAACCTGTTGGTCATCATCAACTCCCACAATTGGTTAAAGGAACCAACAAGTTTTGGTATTATTACATTCTAGGGATTTGTTAGGTTTTTGGGATCTTTCTGATATAAGTGGGAAAATATGGAAATTCTTTGACTTGACTCAGATTTTAAAAGGTAATGACAGTGGGGCAAAGGTGACCTCGGTTGGGGATAAGGAAATTCATCCAGTTCTTCAACAAGAACGTGTGAATTATAATTACCATATTTGATGGCATATGACAGTATATAAGATCCAGGTGATATTTTTGAAATGAGAAAAAACTAAGTTGAGCCTACTATAAGATTTTCTGCACTAAAACCTTTATTCCTGAATGTGTTTCTAGAATTGGGGTGCATCTGTATGTTATTGAATATAATAGATTCTTGTCGGTGTTTCTTCATGAGGCTCTTAAGTGTCTTTGATCTGTGGAAGGGGTAGACTTGAGAAGTGATGAGAAAGGATGGTCAGACGCTGGGCCTCTTTGAGGAAATAAAGGACTAGAAGTTGTGATTTGCTGTACTTGAGAAGATGCATCAAGGTAAGTAAAATTGCCATCGTTCATACATACAGGCTCGTCCCTCACAGGTATCAGTGCATTCTTATATGCACTTGTGCCAGTGCTGTGTAAACACACACAAGCTCGTGGCACATAAAAAGCACCGAGCACACTATAAAGTGGTTGGTGTTAGGAAGGGCATCCAGCCATAGAAACCATGTCACAACAGACAATTGGAGTCTGGACAGCACTTTGGCTGGCCAGCTTCTGTGAAACTGTCCATCCTCTACCAGCATGGAAAACGCACATTAAACAATAATGATGATCTTCACAATTTTACATGACTGGAAATTTCAGTTTAGATCTTGTTTAGTAACTTATATAAATGTTGACTACATTGTACCTATCCCAGTACGACCATTGAAATGTATTGTATAACATAGTACATATTTTTATTGTATAATGATACGGTGTCTCTATTACATAATTATTGTATTCCATTGTAAGATTTTTTTTGCTGAATAATGTTCAGTATTCATGACAGGCAGCCTAATCTGGTTGACATAAATCTTTTAGATTTTAACCTTAGTTGTTTATCTCCACTATACTCTGGCTTCTAGCCATATACTTCTCCTCGACAAATGACACCAACCAATTTTCTTTTTCGCTATTCAGATTCTGTATACACAGAAAATTTTTGTTTAGCATTTAGTGAGGGATGGAAGGGTGGCAGTGATCCTCCTTCCGCCAGATAAAACAAAAAAAATTTTTTTCAGGGTCTGAAAATGGGTGAGACAAAAAGAGAAATTTATTCTGAAATTGGTGACCTGACCTAAATGTTTGTAACATGAAGGTCTCTGCTAAAGACATCCAGGGACCAGATGGCGTGGTGGTGGTGGTGGTGGTGTGGGGATTAAGTTTCTGAAGAAATCTAGAGGCAAAGAGTTGGAACAAATACCATAATGTCCAGTTCTTTAACAGTTCCACCAATTCATTATTCTCGTAATTTTAATGACCCCCAGAAGAGTAGAAAACAATGTTGCTCTAGATGAGATTTGAACCCTATGTAAGCAGAACTGGTATAATGACTGATAACTATAGCACCAGAAATAAAATCTCAATAAAGGAGAATGACACTCTATCAATGTCTGTGATCAATATATTACAACAAAACCACTATAAACTAGGAACTCCCTAGACAAATTTAACCCTCAACAATTGGACTACTAAAATCCTGGAGACTTACGTGGTGTGTGTGTGTGTGTGTGTGGATGCTCATGTCTTGACATCATGTAATGGTTGTAAATAAGTATGACTATCATGCAAGTAATGTTTCATCATCATTTAACATCTGTTTTCCATGCTGGCATGGATTGGACAGTTTGACAGGAGTTGGAGAGCTTCCCAGTTGTCTGTTTTGGCATGGTTTCTACAGCTGGATGCCCTTCCTAATACGCCAACCGCTTTGAGAGTGTATTGGGTGATTTATGTGGTTTTGGTATGAGTGCTTTTTACCCAACATCAGCACCCATGAGCCCTTGAGAACGAACTCTCGGTTGAGACTGGGACATAAAGGACCTGCCTATATGTATGGATAGCCACAGTTTTACTTAGCTTGATGGATCTTCTCAAGCAGATCAAACTGCCAAAAGTTTCAATCTTTTCTTATCTCCGATGTGAGGCTCAACATCTGAAGGTCATTTCTCACCTCTTTGTAGTGTCTTCCTAACCCTAACCACTTCCATAGCTTCCCTCTACAATTGGAGATGATCACTTCTTTATGCATCACATGACCATTAGTCTTCTCTCTTGCACACTATAACTGATGCCTCTTATACCAAATTTTTCTCTTAAATCATTTACACTCTGTCTTGTGTGTGTGTGTGTGTGTGTGTGTGCACACACTGACATTACCCATCCAGTGGAGTATGCTGGCTTCATTTTTTCCAAGCCATCGCAAGTCCACAGCCTATGCTTCGCTGCCATATAACATAGCTGTACATACACAGGCATCATACAATCTGCCTTTCCCACTGAAGGAGAGGCCCTTGGTTACCAACAAAGGGAGATAGTCTCTAAGCTTTGCCCAGCTTGTTCTTATTCTAGCAGCTACGTTTTCAGAACTTCCTCCTCCACTGCTAATTTGATCGTTTAGGTAATGGAAGCTATCTACTACTTCTGAGATCCCACTGAACATTTGAGGAAGTTTATTCTCTGTACATTTTTAGTGTTTATTGTACCTGCACATCTGCCACACACACATTGCTTTCTCTGTTAACCATCATGGGATTCCACTGCGCCTTTTATGTATCCAAAGCTTGCACTGGGTACATTGTATGGAGTTTCTACCATCACCTTCCCTCAAGTAGTTCATCTTCCTGAAGGGATTTGAGATTTGCTTGTTTCCTTACTTACTAGGACTTTGATTTTTACAGAGGCCCTTAGAGTCTAGACCTTGCTTCAGCACTTGAAATTTTTCTCTAGTTCAGATAATGATTCAGCTATAAGAACAAGCTCATCAGCATAGAGGATCTCCCAAGGGGAGCCAGTCTCTGTTATGGCCTGGAGGACTATGATAAGCAAGATGGGGCTGAGAACTGATCCTTGGTGATCTCCTATCTGTACACTAAATTCCTTGTCATACTCATTGCTGACTTTCATTTTACAGTTCTCATCTATCCCTAGCTTCCACATTGACTACCGGATGATGAAACAGGAGACCCTTTCTCCAACCATGGGGAAATATTACTTTGCTTGGAAACAGGTGAGGGTTGATAACAGAAAGAGTGTTCAGCAGTAGAAAATCTATCTCAACAGATTCCATCCAACCCATGCAAACATGGAAAAGAGAATGATGATGATGATGATGATGGTTGATTGTATCTATACTATAACTGATGTGACTCCATGAAAGAGAAAAGTCATCATAAGATTATTAACTCAGCCTCAGATATGTGGCACCAGTCTAAAAATCTCATCCTGCCAATCCATCATTAAATTTCCTTTAATATATTGCTTTCCCAGAAAATAGACATTAATGAATTAAACGGTTTTCACCATAGCAACAATAGCAGATAATTGTTTGTGTGAAGCCTGAACAGGATATATTGTATTTCATGAGAAGCAGTTTATTGGAAAGGGAGAGAGACAAAGAGCTAGAGAGAGAGTGAGGAAAAGGAAAGGAAAGGATTGCAGGTTCAAGTCCTACCTTTGTAAATATGAGACCATATACATGGTTGGTTGACTTGCTAGAAATAGATGCCAAATCTCTTATAACCCTTTTGATCCCAGCTACCTGACATTGTCACCTCTATTCCATTTAAACATCTTCCTTCACAATCTTATGAAGTTTCCCCTCTGTCCCCTAATCCAGTTCAATCTTCTGTATCGCTTTCCCCTACATTCACCTCACTACTGGGCCTTGACGGCATGTCCCAACACATTTCCATCACCACTCTCTCCATCTCTATCTGTTTTCTTCTTCAACTAGAATATCCTTGTATTTTCTCTACAAGACACCTATCTCCATCCCTCTCTTATTCTTTCAACCTCATCAACTGGCACAAACCACCTCCCTCAATACTATCCCCTCATTTGAGGGGGTCATTGTCTTACAAGATACTTGGGGAACCCTGCCAGTGCTGGTGCCATGAAAAGAAGCACTAGCCACACAAGACAGACAAAAGTGCTTGGCATCAGCCCCTGGTTTGCCAGCTCCTGTCGGACTGTCCAACCCATGCCAGCAAGGAGGATGGTAACAAAAAGGTAAAATGACACTCCCGTTCACTTGCATTCGCCAAGGTACAGCTGAAGGAATCCTTCTCTTGATTCCTCTATTTGGTATTAGAATTTCTTTCAGGAATTTATTTGCCTCACTTTCCACACCTAGACCTGCAGGTTGGCAAGCACCTATCTTAAGCACATTGACACTATTTGATTCAGATTGCAGAGACCTAAAAGAAATATCTCAAGGCACCAGTCTGATAATCTTGTCCTGCCAATCCATCAAGCTAGATTGGTAGTTCTTTATAAGATCCAAAAGAATGAATGCCCAGAATTGACTGTGATGGGATTTGATATCAGGTGTGGATAAGAAGATTACTTCCCAATCACATGGTTTCCACTTTAGTTCCACTGTGTGGCATCTTGAGCAAGTGTCTACTATTATAGCCCTGGGCCAGCCAAAACCTTGTGAACAGATCTAGTAGACAGAAATTGAGAGAAACCCAGTGTGTATGTACATGTGTGTATTTGTCTCCTCTTCACATTGTGTAAACAAGTGTCACTATTATACAAGCGGTGTCACTAATTTTCAATATTGTGTGAAAACATGTCTGGCCATGATTGGAAGCAGATGAGGGAGGGTTGTTGACAAGAAGGGCATCTGGCAGTAGAAAATCTACCAGAACTCCACCTGATCCATGCAAGCATGGAAAGGTGAACATTAAAAGGATGACTGTTTTGACTCTCTGTACTCATCACTAATACCCATAAGTCATTCTATTTAACACTCTAGCGACTCTACTGGCTCGCCACCATTTTAGAAAGCTGCATATTGAATAATATATCCCAAGGTAGACTGTTGCAAGAAAAAAAGGTTAGATGGTCAAAGTTTGTGTCTTTCATCATAGATCTACTCAGTTATGACAGGCTTGGAGTGAAAGAACAAGGACTCTTGTGTATAGTTACATGGCTTACTAGAAATAAGTTCAATTTCTTGTAGCAAACTTATCTTTAAAAAGAGGACACATCTCTGTAATCATGGCTAATATAAATGTTGGTTGGTTGATTCCTCTAGTCATGTTTTATATCGTGTAGAAAGAGGAAGAGAGAGAAAAAGAGACACAGAGAAAGTTAACATAAGAAGTGCAAGAACAATGCACATATGAGGCTCCATGGCAGACAGTGAGTAAAGGAAAACTATAAACATACATAGAAAGAAAGAAGAGAGAGAGGAGAGAGAATGAATGACAGTTATAGGAGGTGTTATGCAAAGGAAAAATCTGTTTTATTAAATTCTAAATATATTTCTTTTGAAAATTCGTTTTATCATTTTTATATAAACGTCAACAAATTTGATAAAAGTTGATGTCTATTGTTTGCTTGCCATATATTTCCTGATGTTACTCATAGTGGCAACTAGAAGCATTCTGGTTGGATGATACTGGTTTGCTTATATGCTGAGCAAATGAAAGAGGGACGATTCTGAATATCTGTGTCTTATTAGACTCTGTCAGGGTTATCGTTTCCACCGTTCCTTATTGGTACTGGAGTAACTAAACCGTTTAGCTAGAATCTGGATAAATTTTAGTGTTCTATTCAAGTTTTCTATTATATAAGTGCTGTTCCAGCTTTATAATGCATCTAATTGTTTTAATAGTTGTTGTCATCTTCATTCTGTTGAATATTATTTCTATATTCTTTATGCAGTTGCTTTTACTATTTGATGCCTGACACAATAGTCATTATAATTAAACTCGTGACCATGTGATCAACAATGTAATAGCATCTTAATTCAACAACCATTGAAGTCTTCATTGTGTTTATTCATGTTTTTAAAAACACTGTGTGTGTGTGTGTATGTGTGTGTGTATGTGTGTGTGTGCTAAGGCAGCGCCAGTATAATCACCTTTTAATTTACCAATTCTATGGGATTGGCTTTTGGTGAAGGAGAGAGTTCAATACCACTGCTTTCTTTTGAGTTTCCTGCCTTGATATTGGTTCCTCTGGAATCGTGGATAGCAAGAGGTCAAGCTGTTTCTTGAAAACACTTATTCCCACTCCACGGAGATCCTTCAGATGTTTTGGCAAGAAGTTAAATAGTTATGGGCCCTCGAATCCCAAGTTATTGCTGTACATGGTCCTCACCTTAAATGAGACAGCTGGGACTTTTGGAACAGTGCAGTGACATCCATTTTGAGGTCTGGTATAACTCTCAGTTCCAAAGTTTGGTGCCAGCCCCTCCAGTACCTTCTATACATATATCACTGTGTACCTCTCCCGTCTTTGCTCCAGGGAGTAGAGTCGTAGCTCTTTCAGTCTCTCCCTGTAGCTCAGCTGTTCCATTGATGCAATCTTCCTCGTGTAGTATCACGGAACTGCCTCAAGTTCTGCTATTAATCCTACAGTATAAGGTGACCACAGTTGAGAGCATTAGTCCAGATGGCTGAGGACAAATGTCCAACATACGACCAGCATAGTTTCCTGGTCCCTTGTTCTGAAGGTTCTCAGAATCCATCTGGCCATTTGCCTGCACACTGCTGCCATCTTGGTGACATGCATGTGAAACAAGGCATTGTCGTTCATATCAATCCCAAGATCATGCACCGTATGTGATTCTAAGATTGACACTCTTTTTGGGCCAAAGTATCGTTGCGGTGACTTCTGAGCACCAATTAGCAGCTAGCGGAGGACTTGGAATTTGCTGCATCAAATTGCATGTTGTTCTCCTCTGCTCATTTATATATGGCATCTAGGTCTTCCTGTGGAAGATTAGCATCAGAAGGTTCCTTGACTGTGGCGTTAGCACAGCTAGTAACTGTGCTTATCTATGTAACTGATGGCATGTCTGAAAGAGCCACCATCAAAAGTAGTGGCCCCAATACAGTTCCCTGAGGCACTCCACTTTCTATTAATGTCTCTGTGGAGAGGGCTCTGTTGGCTGCTACAGCCTGGCTTCTGTCTTTTAAGAAGTCATGCAACCACTCTCCAATTTTCCCAATTATGCCGAGTCTCTGTAGTTTGTGACTTATCATCCCACGATCAACCTTATCAAAGGCCTTTGTAAAGTTGAGATGTATCACATCCACACTTAAGCAATTCATTAATTGTTTCAACACTCACTCATAGTGTTGCAAAGGCTGTGTAAGGCTTATAAAAGTTTTTTTTTATGATATATCGAATGCTATTTTAAAAATCAGAAAAATATATGAAAAAGATATTTTTGAAAAATAGATTAAAATTTACTGGTTTTGATTTAGGTAGGTAGACTTTGGTAAGAAAATTTTAATGTTTGTATATATATCTCCTTGTTAAATTCATCTTGGTAATCCATGACAATTTTGTGTAAACAGTACCTTATCCTGCATTCCATATTTGGGATGTAGAAGGTTGGATTTTTTAATTACCCACAAGTGGTCAACGCAAAAGGGACATTACATGGACATGTGGGGACATAAAACATATAAAAAAGATTAAAAAAACATATAAAAACATGTGATATAATGCATGATGATGAAAATGATACATGGAAATGAGCTACCTGCCCCACCTCAGGTAGTGTCACTTCCTTCAATTCCTTCGTTCACCGCCATACCAATGCCATATTTTTTAGTTCATCATCGTATCTCATATTTTGCAGTCAATTCTCCAACATGAATAATCACCTTTGCACTCGTATACATCCTCCAATCTATTCTTAGGCACCACAAAATATTTGTGCCATGATTTTCCTTCGGAGTTCACTCGTTTTTTTTTTTTTTTTCCTTCCACTTTGCTCTTTTACTTAACAAGTCTGCATTAAATTCTTCAAACATTATAACAATTGGGAGCGGAGGTTTGTGGTTTCATGTGTGTCTGCACTTCTTTCTGCTTTTTATTTTTTGTCGAGAGGGAATGGGTGTGTTTGGTGTCTGCAGGAGGAGGGTTGGGCTGAGGGGGGATGGGTGTGGGTTAGGGTTCCTGTTCATCTTGACTTCTTTTCTTTCTCTTTCTCTGTTTCACCACCTTCCATGATTCTTCCTCCATCTTCTCTGCTATTTCTTCCCCCTTTTCTGGTTCCTTCCGTTCTTCCTTCCTGCTTTCTTTCTTTTTCTCCTGGTAATCTGTTCTGATGTGGCCCTTTTGGCCACATTTGAAGCAGCGAGGGATTCTACCCTCCGCCCATACTCTCAACACCACTTCACCTATCGTTATGGTCTCTGCCATTTTTCTCCAAATATTCCGTAGTGCACTAAATTATGATTCTGAGAGTCTTACCTTGCCATTTCGTAGCCTCTGTCTCCGTGGCCTGGATGACTGTCACTTGCTCTTTACTTCCCAGAAGCACTGCTGCTGCCACCCAAGCCACGTCTATTTCCAGGGGAATTCCTTCCACCTTGACTCTAGCAGTCCTTCTTCCCAAATACATTGGAAGGAGGACTACTTTGTCCGTCTTCAGGGGTGTTACTGAGTGTTCCATTGCTTTCTCCGTACTTTTGAAATGAACGTTCACTGTTCCAAAACGTCTTCCTCTGGCAAAGTAAGTTATACCTCACCAAATTTGCCTCAGTGCTCTCTCGGTTACTTTTGTTGACTCTAAAGTGATCTTCTTATCTTCCACTGAGTACAACTTGTAGACAATGATCCTCTCCATCATTTTTTCCATTATTTCCTTGGGTGGTGACAATTTAACACCGCCACCATCCCTATCCACCATGTTTTCGAACCTTCTCGGATCCTTCCCATTTACTTCCTTTTTATGGATTCCTGTGACTTCAGCGAAGGTCTTCCCTTCCAAATACCTGTCCATTTTCTGTACCACTCTCATGAGCTCCTCCTCCAATGATGACAACTCAAATTCACTGATATCTGAATATACCGAGTTAGTCGAGGAATATCTAGCCATCATCTCTCACAGAGAGAAAGCACAACAGCCAAACCGCTGCAAAACAGCAAAAACAACAAAGCACTCCTCAAACAATCCAAATCAAACAAACACCATGCAGCACAAAATAGAACAAGATGTGAGAGGTTGATTTTGGTGGTCAAAAGTATTACTATTATATTTTTATTTGTATAAGTGGAAGATATCAATTTAAATTTTCAGTCCTTTAAGCTTTCTGTTTATTGACATCTTTTGAATTTGTTGGCCCCTTATTTTCCTTCTTTGTAGTCCCTTATGCTACAGTGGTTTTGAACCATGTTGGGAAAAAATTGTATAAAAGATGCAAATAAAAATGCATGGGGTGGGGGATATAAATTGCACATCAGCATATAATTCCTGATATTTAGGTGATCATGGCTGAAACATCATTGATTGTAGAGCTGCATGAACAAGGTTGACCAAGGGTTAAATAACAGCAAAATAGAACTGTCTTCACAAAAAAGCACATTTCTAGAGAACAAAGTAGTTTTTTTTAATGAAAAACAATGAACTTTAAAAATTATCATTTGAATTTATTTGGACAAAAAACTATATGAAACTTCTAATTAAACAAAACAGTAACGTACATTCTGATTATCATCACACTTTGCATTACAGTATCACATGACCTTACATCATACTGTCATCTGACTTACTATCATAATATCATGTGACCTTACATCACAATATCACATGACCTTGTGTCAAAATATCACCCAATGAATGATTATTATTTATGATGTTTTAATAAAAGTAATGTATTTGTTGGTTTGTAGATTGACTTTGGTATTTGGTTCTAGCTACAGTTCTAAAAAACAATTTCAGCCTCTAATCTATATAAATAAACAGGCAACACATAACATTAACTGGTTATTTCAATGACCTTGGTCCTGGCTCTTTTTCCTGAAGAACATTCTCTCTTTCTTTGCTTCATTCACATCAATGAAAGAGATTTTTGATCAAATTCATTCCATTAGCTGCCTCAGTTGGTGATCTTGGTGTAACATGTTATGTATTTTTCAGTACAAATTAATTCAGTTTTACTTGTAAAATCTTTTTGGTAGAGTTCACATTTGTATTTAACAGAATCAAATCTGTAGACAGTACAGCACGCTGTTTGAAAACAAAAGTTGCCGCATAAAAGAGTGTTTTGAATAAAACTCCCACTTTTGATGAAAGTAACAAATGTGATGTTACTTTTGGAATTGGTGTATTGTACAGTTTGTGCCTTTGGCTCTGAAAATACAATTGTGAAAACATGAATTCTGTGAATAACAAAGATTACTTGAATAACTAAACAAGGTATTTGCAAGGTATTTGATGATCCTGTTGGGGCTGGTGCCACGTAAAAAGCTTCCTGTATACTGTAAAGTGTATGTAGAAACCCTGCCAAACCAGGCAATGAAGCTTAGTCTGTCTCTTGGCCTTTTAATCTCCTCTCAAACTATGTAATGCAAAGAAAACAGACATTAAATGATGATGATAAATGGTTATAATGTTTCACAAAATGTTTATATTTTTATGTAAGAATCAAAGTTTATAAATGTCATTAAATTTAATAATTGGCACTCTCATCATCATTTTATGTTCCATTCCCATGCTTGCATGGGTCAGATGGAATTTCTTGAAACAGATTTCTGTGTTTGGATGCCCTTCCTAATACTAAGTCTCAGTTGTTTCCAGGCAAGCTGATACATATCATCATCATCATCATTGTTTAATGATGCTGGTATGGATTGGATGGTTTGACAGGAGCTGTCCAGACTCCAATTGTCCCTTGTGGCTTGGTTCTATTGCTGGATGTCCTTCATAATGCCAACCACTTTACAGAGTGTGCTGGATGTAGTTTATGTGCCACCAGCCCAAGTGCATTTTATGAGGCACCATAGCCCATGTATATGGTTGACAGCAATTCTACTTGGCTTGACATGTCTTATCAAGTACAGCAAATCACCATTTTATGGCTATAAAGAAGGCACTTTCCCATGACGCCTTGCAACAGAACTGAACCCAAAACCACATGGTTAGGAATGAAACTTCTTAACCACCCAGCCACATAAACACCTACGTGAAGAATGAAAGAAAAAAGCTTGATGTTTTGGACACCAATCCTTTGAGAGAAGAGAAGTCAAAAAATGGTGAGAGCATAAATGCCTTTGTAAGAAGAGAAAGACTTCTTCAAAAGTAAAAGACACATCCTCCTGGATGTGAGCACTTTTGAATAGTTACGTTGATATTTAATAAGGTATTGCACTCATTAATAACCGTAGATTGAATGTGATAGTAATTTTGATATGTCACAAGTGCAAACATGGCTGTGTGGTTAACAACCTTGTCTCCCATCCATGTGTTCAGTCTCATTATGCAGCACCTTGGGCAAGTATCTTCTATTATAGCCCTGGCCTGACCAAAATGTTGTGAGTTGATTTAGCAGACAGAAGAAATTTCACTGTCATCCAAGAGATGTTTTTTTTATTTCCAGTCTTCTGTGAAAATCATGTCTAACCATAGGGAAATATTACCTTGCTTAGAAACAGGTGTAGGTTAGTGACAGGAAGAGCATCCAGCTGTAGAAAATCTGCCTTGATGATTGCATCTGATTCATGCCAGCAGGGAAAATCATCATCATCATCATCATCATCATCATTTAGTGTCCACTCTCTATGCTGGCATGAGTTGAATAGTTTGACAGGATCTGGCAAGCTCCATTGTCAGCTTTGGCAGGGTTTCTATACCAGTATACACTTCTTAATGCCAAACACTTTTCAGAGTGTACTGGGTGCTTTGTGTGTGTGTGTGTGTGTGTGTCCCCATCCATCCATGTGTGCGCATGTGCGTCCAGCTCTCGTGAGGTTGTGAAATAACTAGTAAAAGGAAAAGCTCCGACTGTTAAGAGAAGAGTCCTTAAGAGTGGAAGGCTTTGTGCTTGGTGTTGAAAGGCTGAAATATGAGGGAGGGAGAGGCACAGGTGAATCAGTGTTGAGGAGATACATGGCCGAAAAGAAGGCAGTGACGGGGTGCTAGAGAAAACTCAAAGAACAAGGAGGGTGAGCATAAGAGAGGATACAGACAGTAGGTCACAGGGGGGGATAAAAGGGTATGTGGGTGCTTTCATAGGAATGTAAGTTGGGAGTAAACAGGTGGAGGTTGTGGTGAATAATATAGTGAGTGAGGGTGCAGTTGAAGGGAAATACTAGAAGAGAGAGGTGAGAGATATAGGAGGAGGAAGGGGAAGAAGGTAGTGGGATGACGTGTAAGATGTAGGAGAGGGGGAGATGTAGAGGTACATAAGGGGGGGTTGTAATAAGTTGGGACATGATTAAGAATGGAGTATAGTGGAGGGGGGAGAGAGAGCAGTGTTTGAAAGCAGAGAAAGGGGGGGGGTTAAAAATAGTGTGGTTAGGGTTAGGGACGGATGATAATGAGGAATGGAAGTGGTTGTGGGAGATGAGGTGTCCAAAACGGAAGAGATGTAACATGTGTCAAATTGGCTCTCAGGTGATTATAAATAGGGGAGTGATTGGTATGAAGGCAGACAGAGAGGGAGGGGTTGCTCCCCTCCTGTACCAGCACACCTGAGTGGTTTTAGAATGTCATTTTTGCAGTAAAAGATGGCTTTTCTCAAGTACAGCAAAACATCAATCATCTTGGGATTTTTTTTCATCTCCTTCATAGAGTTCAGCATCTTTGCAATCAGCCTTCATCTTGTAGTGGATGTTAAATGATGATGAGGATATTACACTCACTAACCACCACACATTGACTGCCTTTGGAACCAGAGTCTGAATCCAATGATAAAGTGGACCAAGAGAACTGGTAAATTCATATTTGATGCTTTACTTTCTCAAGTTGATGTAATGAAGAATAGGATTGTCCTCTAGAATAGCCCCAGGTCAACCAATACCTTGTGAGTGAATTTGGTAGATGCAAATTGTGTGGAACCTGATCTTAATCAATTCTCAGATGCAGTGGTGTAGACACATGAATAATGGTCAAATACCAAGACAAATCTTTTATGATCAGCGTATAAATTGATGACACAATGTTGCCTGGCCACTACTGAGGGTAGGAGGAAATATTCAAAGATAATTTGAAATGCCTGAATATTAGGAAAGGAAACTTTGTGAATCTTGCAAGAAACCATGCAGACTGGAGGAGGGAGTGCTTTTTCCAGCTTCAAAATTTGAAATTCAAAGGGTACTTCATCAAGAGCAGTTACCAGAAAATAGGAAAGTAAACCAACACAACATCAGTCTTTTCACAAACTACCATTGTCCACATGGTAATTTCACAGCTTGACCACATGCTGGTTTAATAAATCACACTCATATCCATATTGCTTTTGGTGGCCTGAGGAGTCACCTGGTGAAGTAAATGAATTGTAAACTTTGGTGAATAGTGTATTGTTGATAGTTTTTCTTTTTTTTTCTGTCTTCTTGTTGAACACTCTTACACCATCTTTGACAGGAGGGTCCATCTTATGTATATCCTCATTTAATGTCCCCTTTCCTTGCTGGTATGTCTTGGACAGTTTGAAAGGGGGCTGGTTAAGCAGAAGTCTGCACCAGGCTTCACTGTCTGTTTTGGCAGGGTCTTTACAGCTGGATGCCCTTCCTAACACCATCCCCCTTACAGAGTGGACTGAGTGCGTTTTACATGATAGCAACACCAGCAAGGCTTGTTTTGGCAGAGGTTTTACAGCTGGATGCTCTTCCAGGCTCCAACCACTTTACAATGGGGACTGGCAGCAGGGTCACCAAGTGACTTGCAAGACAAAGATCCTTTGAGAGGTGGGCATGGGAGGAGGTGGCCCTGTGCCAGGTGATGACAGATTAGAGTGTGACAGGGGGATAGAAACAGGTGTGTTGCTGAAGAGGAGGTACATGGTTACCCAGTCAGAGAGAGAGTAGAAGAGAGCAAGAAGGTGAAAGTGGGAGAGAGTTGGTGGTGAAGTGCGAGGGTAGACCCTCAAAGTACAAGGATCAGAATAAAACATCATGGAAGAGTAGGGCAAGAGAGAGAGAGAGAGAGGTGGTGGTGGTGGTGGTGAAGTGGCAGGAGATCCTCTCAAGATATGGGGATCAGAATATAACTGAGAAGGTAGAGTATTGCCAAGGGTCCATGAGTAGCGAGTAGGGACTTCACATGAATGTACAACAGAGTGGGGGTTGGGGTTGGAATGACTGGTGAAATGTGGGTATATAGAGAAGGTGGGGGACAAGAGCGATGGTACAATGAGCAAGGCAGTGGGGACAGGGTTGGGGAGTGAGGAATAAGCATAAGTAGAGTGTATGAGAAAGAGGAAATGTGTGGAAGAGAAGAGGAAAAGATGTAGTTTGGTTTGTTGGGGGTAGGGTGTGTGGGAATTTTTTTTTTTCATTTATATTTATTATTCATAAACAAGAATATCATTGACTTCAAAGTTTTGACCAGTTAAGCCATTGTCAGACTGTTGATGTTGGCTTAACTGGTGGAAACTTTGAAGTCACTGTCAAGAATATTCTTGTTTAATAAATTTGTACTCTACAAAAGTACAGAGTAACTCTTCAGATTTATGTAAAATTGTTTTTATTAGAACTGAACATAAAAACAAACATTAATATATATATATATATATCATCATCATCATCGTTTAACGTCCGCTTTCCATGCTAGCATGGGTTGGACGATTTGACTGAGGACTGGTGAAACCGGATGGCAACACCAGGCTCCAATCTGATTTGGCAGAGTTTCTACAGCTGGATGCCCTTCCTAACGCCAACCACTCAGAGAGTGTAGTGGGTGCTTTTACGTGTCACCCGCACGAAAACGGCCACGCTCGAAATAGTGTCTTTTATGTGCCACCCGCACAAGCCAGTCCAGGGGCACTGGCAACGATCTCGCTCATATATATATATATATCATCCTCATCCTCGTCATCGTCATTTAACCCCCATTTCCATGCTGGCATGGGTTGGATGGTTTGACAGGAGCCGGCAAGCCAGAGGATTGCACCAAGCTACACTGTCTCTTTTGATATGGTTTTTAGAGCTGGATGCTTTTCCTAAAGCCAACTACTTTGTGATCCCAAGTAAAAAGCATCCGGTAGATTCCATGAAGTGGTTGGCATTAGGAATGGCATCCAGCCATGGAAACCATGCCAAAGCAGACAATAAAGCTTGGCACATTCTCTGGGTTTGCTAGCGCTTGTTAAATCATCCAACCCATGCCAGCATGAAAAATAGTCAGTAAATGATGATGATGATGATGATATATATCTATCAACGTGTTTCTTTGTGTCTACCACCCCCACCTACTACCACTTGACAACTAATGTTGGTTTGTTTATGTCCCCATACCTTAGCAGTTAGCCAAAGATCCCAGTTGAATAAGTACCAGATTTAAAAATAAACATTAATACTGGGGTTGATTTGTTTAACTAAAACCCTTCAAGGAGATGCCCCAGAATGGCCGATATCCAATGACTGAAAGAAAAGATGATAGATTCCTGCTATAGAAAGATTACCTGCTTTGATGTCGAACTCGCACACAAATGGATGCATAGCTTCTGCAGACTCTGGTTGCCACTGGTTATACTGAGTAAATGCCCTGACATTCTCTTCTACTCCAGATTCTCTTAGTAGTTTGCTAAAGTTAAGGGTTTTTTGGATGGTGTTATAATACCAAACCCATCCATCTCCAGTTTTCTCCAGAGCAAGCCATCGTCCAGATTTCCCTTCAATCAGACAAAAATCAGGAGTGAAATAATAATGTTAATTATTTTGTTGTATCTCAGGAAAATCATTCTTCCAATAATAAACTCAATTTTTTTACACTATGTAGTGTATAAAAAAAGTGTGTGTGTTTATTATTGTCATAATGACCCTCCCAAGATACGACAAAATGTGTTTCAACACATGAGTTCACATTAAGAATCTTACAAACCAAATACAAAAGCAAATACAATGTCAATTAGGTGTGTTATTAACTCTTTTAATACCAACCTGTCCAAGATTGGCCTTGATTCTATGATACAAACTGAATAAAAATTAAATAAAAATTTCTCACTAAGCTTCTATGTTAATTTATATCCCTATTAACCAGCTTAGTAATGACAAATAACTTTTAGTAAATTCTTAATTATTTTCAAAATTAATTGAAATAAAGAGGGCGTATTTCAAGAGGAACAAAAAGGCTAAAGCATGTTTCTTTCAAAATATTTCCAAGCAATGTTGACAAGGTGTTAAGGGGACTGAAAATGGCTGGGGAGTGAAAATGTTTCCTATGAGAGCACCAACAGTAATGATGACATTCTGGAAATCACTTGCTTTGAGCAGTAATGGAAAAAGAAATTATAGGGTGTCTTAAGGGAAGGGGGAAGAACAGAGTAAGAATGTGGAGAGTGGTGAAAAATAGAGGAAACTATACATGAATGTAGTGAAAGAAAGGCTGCAGGGCGTCTACAGGTGGGAGCAGTATAGGGTAAAGGCAACATGAGTAGCAAGATGAGGAGAGATTGGAGGAGGAGGAGGGTGCCATAGAAGTGGTGGAAAGCAGAGGATGAAAGCATTGAGAGTATCTTAAGTAGGAAGATGAGGAGAGGAGAAGCAGAGGAGGAGCAATGAGTGAATGTAGCAAGGGCATTATAGTCAGCAACACTCCCATCATTAAGGTTTGTAACGAGGTTGTTTCTGTGTTTGAATGTAACCATGTAAGAATATAACTTGAGTAAAGTGTTACCAAATAAATACACAATGTAGAAAGTCAATAAAAGAGTTGCATCTCTGATTATCATTTATTCTGCAGTCTTCAAGATCATTTGGGTAGAAAAAATATGAATTCTGTAAACAAGGTCAGAACAGTTGAGGAGGAGTATTTTTTGTCATGAACGAGTGAACTGTGGAAGAGAGGCCTTGCAAGTCTACCGGAAAGATGGAAGAGCAATGTAGAAAATAAAGGAGAGTATATTTTAGATTAAAAAAGAACTTTGTTTATATTAATTTTGAAAAATAAAATAATTTTAAAAAGCGCATTATTTATAGAATCACCTTCCCTCCTCTTTCACTTCACTCTGTCCCTTTTCTTTTTTTCTCGTCCCTCCTTTAATTCTGTTATCCCTCTGCCTCTACCTCTCTCCTCTCTCCTCTCCTTCCATGTGACTGGTATTCAGCCAAGCCTGACCTTTCTTTCTTGGCTCGACTACCATCCGTGCAACATCTATATTCCTTCTCATGCCTGTCATCTCTTCTGTCCCTGCCGCAAGGCTTCACTCCCACACACACACCAGCTTAATCTAATTCGTCCTTACTCGAAAGACACCAGTTGTTTGTATTTGTATTTGTGTACCATTTCTCCGTTTTTTTCTTTCGTCCTTGTTTTCGTATACATTCGCTGCTTTCTTCTAAGGAATCTGGTGCTCTTAGCTTAGATTTTCCTTGGGGCTGGCCAGAGATTGGAGCAGTCTCGAGTACAACCAGCCGAAACTGCAAAGATAATCTGGAACTCACCTGAGGAAAGAGAACTCCGAATGACCCGTCCTTGTTTTTTCTTGTCCATTTTTTGTATCATCCAACTGTCTTGATGCTTTGCATTCTTGTCCCATTTTTTGTATTCTTTCATATATATATATATATATATATATATATATATATGTATGTATGTATGTATGTATGTGTGTGTCTATAAGATGAGGAAAGCCCTCAGCCCATCAGGAATCACTACTGAGATGCTCAAAATATCTGGTGGTGTAGGTTGTGGTCTGGTCACCTGTATAGGTTAACCAGGTGGTTCATGAAGGAGTCATACCCAATGACTGGTGTAGCAGCATCATAGTCAACTACTACAAAAGTAAAAGCAATGCCTTAGATAGAAATAATTACAGAGGTATCAAATCAGTACATCAGGTGATGAAGGTGACAGACGGCCATGACCCAACTAATTAGGGAGAGAGTTAGTCTAGATGAGATGCAGTTCGGTTTTATGCCAGGAAGAAGCACCACTGATGCTATATTTCTGGTAAGACAGCTGCAGAAGTACCTAGCCAAAGATAAACCTCTGTACTTAGCTTTTGTTGACATGGAGAAAGCCTTTGACTGGGTGCCCTCGATCCCTTATTTGGTGGGAAATGTGGAAACTAGAGATAGCTGAATAGATGGTGAGAGCTGTATAAGCCATGTACAGGGATAAGGTCAGAAAAGTAAGGGTTGCTAATGCGTATAGTGATGAATTCAGTGCACAAGTAGGGATTCACCAAGGATTGGTGCTCAGCTCCACTCTTGTTCATCATAGTCCTCCAGGTAATAACAGAAGAATTTAAGTCAGGCTGCACTTCAGAGCTCCTATATGCTGATGACCTTGCTCTAATAGCTGGGTCACTACCAGAACTAGAGAAGAAATTTCAGGTGTGGAAGCAAGGTCTGGAATTGAATGACCTTAGAGTTAACCTAGCAAAACCAAAGTCTTAGTAAGGAGGAAGGCAGACAATTCAGGCCTTACTTGATCTGTAGGAAACTCCATGAGATGCACCCGGTGTAAGCTTTGGACACATAAAAGGTGCAGCAATATCAGAGGAAGGTTAACAGGGAAACTAGCTTTTGTGTGTGGAAGATGCACAGGAACAATAAAAGTGTACAGAAAATAGCCTCTATCAAATGCTTGGAGGAAAACTAGGAGTAGTTGATAGCTTCTGTTACCTAGGTGACCAAGTCAGTAGCAATGTTTCTGGACAATGGACATGAGTTAGAATAAGAACAGTAATAAATGAGTGTAGAACAAATATATTGTGCATGTGTTGTTTATTTGGCAAAAAAAAAAAATTACCATCCTGAAATATAACAACATATATATATATATATATATATATTTGATAAATAAATTCAAAAAAGGATAAAACTCATTTACAAAAATGTTATCAAGAAGCCAGTGTGTAAAAAAATTCATAAGGGAAATTTTTATTCCCAAGAATATAATTATTCGTTTATATTTATATTTATATAATGACCTTTATATAAATATATATATATATATATATATATATATATATATATATATATATATATATACATGCACATTTCTATATAGAAGTTATATGCTGATAATCTTGCCCTTATAGATTCTATATTAGAGCTAGAGTAGAAATTTTAGGTGTGGAAGTAAAATCTAGACTCTAAGGGCCTTAATGTTAACTTAACAAAGACTAAGGTTTCAGTAAGCAAGAAAACAGACAGGCCCCTACCCACTACAGGTAAATGTTGAATCTATAGAAAAAGTGTAGGCAGGAATTCTACATGGTGTACCCAGTGCAGCTATGGACAAACAAGATGTCCTGTGAAATAATAGGAAGGTTATCAGAGAAAGTAGTGCTTGTATGTGGAAGAGAAACCATAAAAACTACAGATACTTGGGAAATCAATTTTCTCAAATGCCCTGGAGGCTCTTTAGAGATAGTGGATAATTTCTGCTACCTAGGGGACCAAATGAGTAATGGGGAGGATGCACGAAGAGTGCAACAGCTGAAATAAGAATAGGATGGAGGAAATTCAGAGAGCTTTTACCTCTGTTGGCAGCCAACTGTCTCTCTCCAAGTGAAAGGAAGATTGTACGATGCATGTCTACAACAGCAATTCTACATTGTAGTGAGACATTGGCCCTGAATGTAAAGGACATGTCAAGGCTGGAGCAGAATGAGGTTAGTATTCTCCACTGGTTGTACAATGTAAGTGTACATGTGTGACAGAGAGCTAGTATGTTGATGGAAAATTTAAGCATAAGAGGAATTAGAGTCTGCTGGTTTGGTCATGTGATGTGGATGGATGTTGACAGCTCCATAAAGAAGTGTTGTTCACTCAAAGCAGATGGAACTCAGAGGAAGTGGGACAAAGTGCTGAAGGCTGACCTCAAGACACTGAACCTTACAAAAGAGACATCAAAGGACCAAGATATTTGGTGCCTTACTGTACTCGAGAATACTCCACAGCAGAAGTGTTAGTGCCACTTCCCCTGATGAAGGGGATTGGCCTGCAAGAGAGCCTTGTGTCAGTGTCATGTAGAAAGTACTAGTGGCGACACCACATAAAAGTGCTCCTGCTATGTTAAAAGCACAGCCTGTAAAGTGGTTGGTGTCAGGAAAAGCATCCTACCATAGAAACTAAGCCAAATCAGACTGGAACTTGGTGCAACACTTCAGCGTGCCAGCTCTGAGGAAACTGTGCGACCTATGCAACATAGAAAATGGACGTTAAAGGAAGATGAGGAGGAGGAGGATGATGATGAAGAAGAAGAAGAAGAAGAAGGAGAAGAAGCATCTGTATCATCAGAATGACCATCATCTTTTAACGTCCTCTTTTCCATATTTGCAAAGGTCAGACAGAAATGGTTGAGGTAGATTTCCTATGGCCAGATGCATTTCCTATCACCAACTCTCAAGACAAGGAAACACACCTGCAAGCATACATATTTATACCCACACAATGCACTTCTTCGTAAGGTTTTGGTTTGCCTGGGACTATAGTAATAGACACTAGCACAATGTGCCATACAGTGGGACTGAACCTAAAATTATGTGGTTGTGAAGCAGATTTCTTAATGCGTGTGTGTGTGTATGTGTGTGTGTGTGTGTGTGTGTGTGTGTGCATATGCGCACGCATGTGTGCTGTGTGTTTTAAGATCAATGTCCTTTTATCAGACCATACATGAATATTTAATGAACTACCTTGTTTTCTACCACCTCTCTCATGATCGAACAGTCCAAAGGATTACCTGTACACACATATTTAATTTGAGCTAGCTCTGTCTTCAGTGATGGTCACACACAATTGATCTTGCAGCTACCTATTGATAAAGTGTTATCAGTGTGAGAGGACAGCAGCTGTCATTAATGCCAACAAAGATAAGAGAGACATTAATGTGGACATTAATACCTGCTCGGAACATAAAGGATTGGAGCAGTCAGTGTTTGTCATGTGTGTGTGTGTGTGTGTGTTGGTGCATCCATGTGTATGTGTGAGAGCATATGTGTATTGTGTTTCTTTGTATGATCATGCTGGCATGCATGTGTTTACATGTGTGTGTATGTGTGTGTGAGTGTGTTAATTTTTACAAGAAAAAGATTGACAGTGACGTCAAAGTTTCAACTCATCAATCTGATGATTGATGGTAAGCTGAAGTTACAAAGTCACTGTCAGGCTTTTTCTTGTAAAAATGAATCTTAATGGACTCTGCTGTAAAATACTGAGTAATTATTCAGCTTAATGTTGTTGTTTTATATATATAGCCTAACATAAAACCAAGTGTTAATATGTGTGTGTATACACACACACACACACCCATCATCATCACTGTTACCATTGCATTATTATTTTTATGTTCCTCATTGTCTTGATATTTGTTTCTTCATGCTGACATTGGTCAGATAAGTCAACAAGACATTGCTATCCATCTCAGTATTATACCTGGATATATTCAAACTGATCCCTTTATCTGGATTGTTATATTCACAATATTTCACCTGTTGTACCTTCTATCTTTCTTCAGGTGCCTGTTGAAATCAGTAACATCCCTGGAACATTAAAAGTGGGTGTGTACTCAGGGGCTGAACTTGTACCCACCAGATAAGCTGCACTCTGTGTACTCTACTTTCCATGCATTAAAAGAATGATAGGATTTTCCATAAGGGGTTTACCTGCCAATTCACTGCTTTTAACTCACTTCTTCAAATCACTTGAAGAATTAAGCAATTTTAAAAATAGAAAATAATACATTCTGTTCAATAGTAGTTTCAAATAAAAGTGTTTTCACATTTACTTAATTCTGTTGTCCTTATTTAATATTTCAAAATTAAATATAAATCTTTAACACACTTAAATATTCTCTTTTAATAGCACTGTCAAAACTTATGGTGAAGACAATGATGATGATGATAGTGGTAGGTTACTGCAGTGTCTAAATATCATATATAAATCTTACATTGTGTCTGGCAAAGATAAAGCTAAATCTGCATAAAATAAATAATAATAATAACAACAACAATAGATAATTTTAGTATAAGGTAATAGATTAAAGTGGAATATTATCTCCATAACAAGTGACATGTACGACTGGTGAGAAATCAACATTGAATTGTTGGAAGATTAGTTCAAGTATTTATTAACAAGTTTGGTGCCAGAGAAGACAATATATCACTCAAAGCATTAATATCACTCAAGTTACACACACAAACATGCATGCGTACACGCACACATACACATGCACACACACATGCACACGTACACATTTTTTGAAAATTCCTTTCTACTTTAATTCAATGAAAACTAAATTGGCAACAAATTCCATTAAAAACCCTTTTTCATCCTTCAGTGAAGAAGGAGAGACAGTCTATGACTGCATGTTGCATGAAGAAAGTCTTCTTTGACTGAGTAGAGCTACTGAAGAGAAGGAGGTGGCTTTTATGCTAGGAGGAGATAAGAAGTTAAAGTATAAGAAAAAGGGGCCAGAACATGTAGAGGAGCTACATGGTTACTCACGTTATAGAAAAGGGGTTGGATGCTTAAGGTATACAACGAGAAGAAGTGAACAGGGACAGGAGAACAGGATGTATGAGTGGGAAGAGGTTGCATGAGGGTATGTGAGATATTTAGAGATAGGGCGTGGGTGGGAGTGTGTGAGAATAAAGAAAGAAGAAGTGTTGAGGGATAGGTAGGGGAAGAGTAGGAGACAACTTTAAAGATTGAGTAAGGTTGATGAAAGGTATGACCAATAATATATAGGATTTGGAAGAGTCGGAGAGAGTAGGAAAGTGCAGGAAAAGTGGTGGTTGAAAAGGATCTACAAGATAGTAATGATATAGTAGACAAGGGGAGGATGAGAGAGAGAGAGAGAGAGAGAGAGAGAGAGAGAGAGAGAGAGAGAGAGAGAGAGAGAGAGAGAGAGAGAGTGATGTGTGGTAGGGGAGAGATTTCTTTTCTTTATTATGATAATAAGATCTGACATAGAAGGACAAAACATTAAAAAGAAAATATTCTGAGTTTTTTTCAATTCTTTTTTTTTTTTTTTTTTTCTTTACACAGAAATATATCAAATTAAAAATTAGATGATTTTAAAATTTACATTTCCTTTACATTTTTCCTTGTTGGTCTGCTGTCCAACGGCTACACCCCTGTTTTTTTTTTTTTCCTCATGGGTAGATTAAGTAGGGACACTCACTCCCAACTTCCTTACCACATCCTTCCATCTTTTCTCATATATAGTGTGGTAGGGGAGAGAGAGGCAGTGGGGAGAGTGAAAAATGTATAGTGTTGGACAGAGAGATAATTTGGTGACTCAATGTATAATGGAGGTGGAGAGGAGGAGAATATTAAGAAGAAAGGAAATGGTTCCGAGTGGTATGAAAGACAAGTAGTATCAAGAAGAACTGGTGAAGCATGCTTTTTTGCTCACATTTACTTACAGCAGCAGATTATTGCAGTTTGAGAGATGATGGGAGGCGAAGATGTCTTAAAGAGGAAACTGAGCAGAGGACCCACCTATGTATGTGTGAATATATTTCTGTTGTACAAATTTTTTTGTATTATTTGATTCCATTAACCTGTAATTCATTTAATATATGACTTGTTGATTAAGATACATGTTTAGGATTAAAAAACATACATAATATAAAAATATATTCCATAAAAACATTTTCTTCTTTTCTTTGAACTCCCTAACTTGATTATTTGCTGAGATACTTACACAGACTCTGAAACAGACAAGCAAACAATCAAGCAAATAAACCTGATGAAAACAGCAGCACCTAATTGATAATTGTATGTGTTGCACGAGAGAAATGTTAGTGTTGAGATATTTTAAAAATCTTTATTTACTTACGTATTGACAGTTTTGTTACAACAAAAGTCTGTTCTTCCTCTGATTCTATGGTGAGTAAATGAGCACCCATTTCTTCACAACTTGTTTTTGCTTCATAATAGGAACTATTTACATTAAAGTCATAGTAACAGCTATCTGTAGAATCAAAATAAACTTTCTGATAAGGCTTACTGCCTTTGCATGTGGAGACATCTTCATCGCATTTGTTGAGACCTTAAAAACAAAACAATACAAAATACTCAGATTTGAACTCAAAAGTCACACACAGCTAAAATTCCACAATTTTATTGACCCCAAAAGGATGAAAAGGTAAAGTTGACTCTGGTGGAATTTGAACACAGAGTGCAGAGAGGTGGAATAAATACTACAAAGTACTAACAATTCTAACAATTTATTGTCTTAGTATCTACACATGTGTGTGTATTTGTGCATATACATGTATATGTACTTGTGTATACATAATATTTAGAGCCTACTGAAGTAAACTGCTCCATTGGTGTGGCATATATACTATGATAAAGAAAGCTATATATATTGGTCAAATATTGGTATCACGTTTCAGGAGAGTGGGTAAGTCAATCACATCGACGCCAGTGCTCAACTAGCTCTTAATTTATTGATCCTGAAAGGATGAAAAGCAAAGTCAACCTCAGCAGAACTTGAACTCAGATGAAATGCCACTAAGTGGTTTGCACAATGTGCTAATGACTATTTCAGCTCGCTGCTTTAAAAAGTATTTATTAGTTATAAGCATGTAACTTTTATGAAAGAAAACAATTATTAATGTTTATGTTGTCAAGAAAAATTCTTAAAAATTCCAGATTTATATATTCTTAGTGAAATGTGATTTTCAAGATTTTTAATGTTTTACTCATTACACAAGTGACACCCGTGCCAGTGGCACACAAAAACACCCATCAACCACTCTGAGAGTGGTTGATGGTAGGAAGGACATCCAGCCATAGAAACCATGCTAAATCACACTGGAATCTGGTGCTGCTCGCTTGCTTACCAGCTCTGGTCAAACTGTCCAACCCATGACAGCATGAACAATGGACATTAAATGACAACGATGAGAAGATGATGATGATTTGTATCCCTTCCCTTACAATGCACTCCCTCCCTCTTTCTCCCTCTCTCTCTCTCTCTCCATCTCTTCTTTGTTTATTACTTCTATTTGTATTGGTCTTCTTCTTTTTCTATCCTTTTAACTTTTCCTCTCCATTCTTATCTTCATTGGTTTTTCAGAGTCTTTCACATTATCATTTCATTATTTCATTTAGTACTTTTTGTCTTTTTCCACTCTGTTGCTTTCACTTTCTTTTCTTACAATGCTGCCTCTCTCTCTCTCTCTCTCTCTCTCTCTCTCTCTCTCTCTCTCTCTCTCTCTCTCTCTCTCTCTCTCTCTTTCTCTTTCCTATGTCTATTCAATTGTTTTCATTAAAAATAAGTGATTACAAAAATTCTCTTTGTGATACTTTGAAAATATTTGTGAAAACTTTCACATTCATCATATCAAAATTCCATAGAAAGTTTTCCTTTCAAGTTTCATTCTGTTATGTAATTAATATCTTAGCCATGGTCCTTTGGATAATGAAAGCTTTGGGTTATTTTCTGTGCCAATGCTGACTTTGCATTTATTGTTAGGTAATATACTGATTTTGTATAACATATTGGTTACAATGCCACAATACAATATACATACTGTGCTGTTTGTTGCCACATTAGAATTTTTCAACTCAACATGGGGCCTTTCAAAAAATACGCACCTGAAACCGAACACTTGACGGCAAAAGGCACAACTGCAAAGGAAGAGAAGGCCAACGGAATCAGAGGAAACCAGGGCAAAAGAGCTGAAAGAAATGCCTGACAATGCTTGTAAGCATAGAGAACATGATTCTGTTTCTGCTACACATGACAGACTGACTGGGGTATCTTAAGAAGAGCATAATCTACTTCAAAACAATACACTGAGCCAGTTTTCATTCTGTGAATAGCTGGATGCCGACTGATGACCAGTGTTAAATGGACAGACTATGCAGAGATATATCTTATGCAAAAACAGCAGGAGAATAAGCTTAAAAGCCCAGGAGAAAGTCTGTTAAGGGATTACCAATGAAGGCCAATTTCAATGACTTTTAAGAACAGCTGTACTCTCTGTTATGCATCCACACAATGCAAGGAATCTCTTTGACAATATTTGCTCACACAGCAAAGCTTTCAGATGCCCTGTTGAATTGAAATATCTATGTTGCTTTTAGGGGAAGGTAAAATTAGGCAAACTGCATCCTCCTCTACCAAATATTCTTAGGTACGTCAATGCTGCTCGTTCAGAAAACAGTTTCGCAAGAGATATACGTTCATAGTACAATGTGGTGGCATTGGTTTCTTTGGTTTGCAGTGAAACCAGAGCTGCAAGGATTTCATGCCATGTCACAGCAGTGCTGGACAAGCAAACATAATACGGACGAAGCAGGAAACTGGTATCTTAGTCTTGCAGCCTCGCTTGTACTGGTGTGACGAAAAAAAGCAGCGAGCACATTTGGTCAAATTGTTGGTGCTAGAACAGGTACCCAGTGGTGGAAACCATGCAAGGACAGACATTGCAATACAATACACTTCTCACATTTGTCCCATCTGTCACACAAACTGTCAAATCTATGCCAGCCTGGAACATAAATGTAAAAAGACAATGATGATGACAACAACGATGATGATGATGATGATAACGATGGACATGTCCTCAGCCATATCATCATCATTTAATATCCACCTCTCATGCTGGCATGGGTTGGACTATTTGATAAGGAGCTGGCCAGTTGGGAGCAGTCCAGACTCCACTTGTCTGTTGTGGCATGGTTTCTACAGCTGGATGCCCTTCCTAACATGCCAACCACTTAACAGAGTGTGCTGGGTGCTTATGTGCCACTGGCACTGGTGCACTTATGTCACATCTCCTGGCCCCTTGTTATTTCTTCAGTGATGCCCATCATCTGAAAATCCTTTCTCACCATTTCATCACATGTCTTCCTGGGTCTACCCCTTCCACAGGTACCTTCCACAATTAGAGTTTGTCACTTCTTTATGCAGCTGTCCTCATCCATATGCATCACATGACCAAACCAGCAGTCTTCTCTCTTGCACATCTGATGCCTCTTACACCCAGCTTTCCTCTTAAATCATTTACACTCTGTCATGCATGCACACTTACACTACCCATCCAGCCCATGTTTCACTGCCATGTAACATAGCTGGACATATACATGCATTGTACAATTTGCCTTTCACTCTGAGGGAGAGGCCCTTATGCCTGGGGCAAGAGATTTTGCTTCTCAGGTAAAAATGAATTAATTTTAGATTTAAAAAAAAAATCAGCATCACAATATGCATTAATATTTAATAGGAATTCAGGCAGTGAGCGAGCAGAAGCATCAGCACACTGAACAAAATGCTTGGCAGCATTTCGTCAGTCTTTATGTTCTGAGTTCAAATTCTGCTGATATCAGCTTTTCCTTTCATCCTTTCAGGGTCTATAAAATAAGTACCAGCTGAGCACTAGGGTCAATGTAATCAACTTAACTCTTCTCCCGGGATTGCTGACCTTGTGCCAAAATTTGAAACCAATATTTAACATGAATTGAAAAAATATAAAATAATCATAAAAAATATATTGTGACTTTTTATGGTTGGTGTGATCTTGTTTTCTATAGACTTAATAAAGTTTTAAACATTAACTCAAATATCTTTATAATCATTGGGAAATATACTGAAAAAAAAAGAAAAGAAAATAATAGAAAAATAATAGAAAAGAAAATAATAATAAATTTGTTTATGTCAAGCATTTAAAAACTTGATAATTCATTTTTAACTGTGGAACTTGAAGTAAATTATGCAATTAATAACAGCAATTAAATATTGGCTAGAAAAAGTTGAAGGCTACCCATGTGACTTGGACATACACCTTGTGTAAACATGACTGATGTTCTACCCTTGTACCCAAGTAACCCTTCAAAATTCTCTGGGAGCAGCCTTTCACTTTTCCTACCCAAAGTGTTTTATCACCTGATATATCTATATGCTATTGTTTATACCCTTATCTACTTTGAGTTCCTGCCTGACACGAGTCCCAGGCTCAGCTGGCTCCGGCTGACAGTATCCGGTATGGGCCCCTATCCAGGGTTACGGAAAGGAAATAACCTTCAAAGAAATCCAGACACTCTTCCAGCAGCTCCTGCAACCAAGCTGGTGCCAAACGTAATGCTCTGCACTTCTTTGGACTACGTCAGTAAGGTCGAGAGAGGAATCCTGACGATTGGGCTACCCAGGATTTTCTTACATCTAGCCCAGGCCTGCACAAAACTGGAGAGGAAATGACACGAAATGTAAACACCAGACTGGATTATTTTATGTGCAACTCCATTGTCTGCTGAGACAAAAGGATGCCAACAACTTTGAGTTCCACTGTTAAAAACAAATTATTTCATGTCTCTCAAGGTTTCTAAATTCTTATAACATAATAAATTTGTAAATTGAATAAATTATTTAAAACTTACAGTCAGCAGTTTTCAATATTCCAAACATGCAATATATTGTTATCCACAGAGAAATGGCCATCTTAGAGAAATAAGTTTGCTGGTATCTTTTTCTGAGAAGTTTATGTCAGTGTTGGAAGAATAAGCAGCTGTTGTGGTGTGAGTAGCTGAAAGAAGAAATATTTACATTTGTTTTTGATGTTGACCATTGATTAGTGGTAATAATGGCTTGAGAAAACAAACTGTGAGATACCTTTATGGACATGGATAATAAAGTGATGATTCTTCATCTGAAAACAAAAACAAGAAAGACAAGCAAAGGAAAGTGATCAATAAAACGATAATTCTTAATCTGAAAGAAAAAAGAAGCAAAGTTGATAAGACAAACACTTTTTTTATTCTCATTGAATCTTCTCGTTAAAGGTGTCCTTCATTTAGAACTCACAATTGTTCATTGTCATTGGTTCAGGTATGATACAAATGTGGCTCTGTGGTTGACAAACTTCCCAACCAGGTAATCTCAGCTTCACTCCCACCATGGGCACTTGTTTTCTACAAGAGCTTCAGGTTGACTGGATTCAGTCGGGAAGCAAATTTCTTAACCACACTGTCACACCTGCGCCTATTATATATATATCATCATCATCATCATCGTTTAACGTCCGCTTTCCATGCTAGCATGGGTTGGACGATTTGACTGAGGACTGGTGAAACCAGATGGCAACACCAGGCTCCAATCTAATTTGGCAGAGTTTCTACCGCTGGATGCCCTTCCTAACGCCAACCACTCAGAGAGTATATATATATATAAATATATATCTTTTATTTTTTCTTGTTTCAGTCATTAGACTGCGGCCATGCTGGAGCACCATCTTCAAGAATTTTTAATCAAATGAATTGACCCCAGTACTTATTTGTTTTGAAGCTTGGTTCTAGTTGTATTGTTTCCTTTGGCCACATTGCTAAGTTATGGGGGCTTAACCACATCAACATCAGTTGTCAAGCAGTGGTGAGGGACACACACACAGAGACACACACAGACACACGCACAGACACACACACACACATACACACACACTATATATATATATATATATATATATATATATATATATATATATTCATATATATGAGATTTATTTAGTTTTGGTCTACCAAATCCACTCAAAAGGCTTTAGTTAGTCTGAAGCTTGAGTAGAAGACACTTGCTCAAGGTACTATGTGGTGGGACTGAACCTGGATCCATGTGTTTGGGAAGCAAACTTCTTACTACATAGCTGGTGCTTATGTATGTATGCATGTATGTGTGTGTGTATATATATATATACACACACACACACACGTATACCCAGGTAACAGACAAAAATTCAGAGACATTCTAGCTCAAAGACTCAGTTAACTGACAGAAATTCAATGATATTGTAATGGAAGCCTCTGATGATAGAGAGGAAGAAATAGGGACATATAACTTAAAGCACAATTGGAAGTTCCTGTGAGACAATCTACTGAGGGCTGCAGACCAAATCCCAGCTAGGCTGCAAGTGACATGGTGGTGGAACAAAGAAGTGGACAGAATTATTAAGGCAAAGACACAGGCCTGGAAAGTCTGGAAAAATGGAGGAAGCAGAGAATTGTAGTCAGAAGGGAAGCTAGGCAACAGGTTTGCATAACAAAAGGAATAGCCAAAGGTAAGAAATTTGCCAATGTTCTACAGTGTGAGGATCAGAGGTATGAGATGTTCAAGATTACAAAGCAGTGTATCAGAGAAAATAGAGATGTGGTGGGTGAGAAATGTGTGTGAATGGATAACGGTATGCTTGCACTTGGTGACTCAGAGAAGAAAGATGTGTGGAAGTGTCACTATGAATGGATACTAATTGTGGAAAATGAATGGGAGGAGAATATTGAACCAATTGAGGGACCAGCCATCAGAGTTGATAGGATAATAGATAAGGCAATTAATGATATGAAGTCAGGGAAACCCCTTGGGCCATCAGGAATCACTGCCAAGAGGATTAAAATTTCCAGTGGTGTAGGATACAGTTAAACCATCTAACCCATGCCAGCATGGAAAGCAGGCATTAAATGATGATGATGATTATTATTATTATTGAGTGAGAGAGTAGCCCATGCCATCAAAGTGACACTGGGGTAAAATATACAAAGTCCAGTATACTCATCATAACTACCCGTCTGATAAGGGTACACAAAGCACATGCATCACAACTATATGTGCATGATATGATGATCTCATATCAAGATAAACAGCGCATGACCTTGCAGGTGGGGCCCAGTTAGAATTTCCTTGAGGTTGAGTGGCCATCCTGCTCAAAAGGTCCTTGAATAAAGGTTGTTGAACGAAACACCAGTGTTTCCAAAGGTGAATTATCCAAACCCCAAAGAATTCCTCTCAACACATGCCTGTGATGCTCCCCCCCTACTACTTCTGCTCGTGATCAGAGATACACCTATCGTCAGCTACCAAGGGACATGCTCAACTGGTTAAGGTCAAACAACTGACAAGCAAATCTGTGGTATTAAGCAGAATATTTGCTGTAGGCCATCTTTTACACTAAGACAAAACAACGTACATGATAACACTTCCAATCAATTAAGATGAGAAGCCATGAGAAGCCATGAGAACCATTGTCTGGTACTGCATCAGGGCATTTATTATTATTAATCATGAGTCACAAGAAATAATAATAATAATAATAATAATAATAATAATAATAATTAGTATTATTATTATTATTATTATTATTAAATTCCGCCTGCGGTCAACTTTGCGTTTTGTCCTTTCGGGGTTAATAAAATAAGTATCAGTTGATACTGGGTCGATGTACTATTCCCCTCCCCCAGATTTCAGGTCTTGTGCCTATAGTAGAAGGGGTTGTTGTAGTTTTTGTTGCTACTACCAGCAGCAGAATCGTAATCGAGAATGCTTAAAAAACATACACACCCGAAGAGATTATGGCTTTGGACACTCTTGATAATTTCCGACTCTATTCTATAGGAATACCACTTTCACAAGACAACGGTTTGGTAGAATCGTTAGAGCGTCGGATAAAAATGTTTAGCGGCATTTATTTTGGGTCATTACACTCTGCGTTGTAATTACGCCCTTTCATTCTTTGTTGGTCCTTGAAAATAAGTATCATTTGAACCCTGGGGTCGATGTAATCGATTAGCCTCTCTCCTAAATTGCTGGCCTTGTGTCCAAATTTGAAACCATTATGACGATTATTTTATTTTTGCTGAATTCTGATCAACGATGCTTATTCGAAGAAATAGCAATTTTTGACCCCTATTTAATTACCGATTTCATTCTACAGAAATGCCACTTTCGCTAATAATCTTAAACGTTAGAAAAATTAGAACACTAGTTTTACATAGAAGGATCGATTTAATCAATTATATATCCCCAACACAATTTGGGCGCCCTTGGATTTATTCTAGAAATCATTAATCACAAACAGTCAGATTAAAAACGAAAAAAAATTCTATAAATTTCAGTTTTTGATTTCAATTAAAAGATTTTCCTGCCGTTTCTATTCGGGACATGCTCATTATTTATTTAGTTAAATATTCATTGTACACCCAGTGTCAACAAACTTTATTTTGTGTGTCACTCGTAGATATTATTATCTGCCGGCCTTCTCTTATTCCAGACAGTTTCGTAGTTTCTTTCACAATTAAAAACCCTCGTTTGCCTGTCCTTAATCGTGCACTTGTTTGAGTTGACATCCGGCTATCATCAGTTTGTTTATTTTAGAGACATCCACCACTATGGCACAAATTAAAGATCAAGATTCTATCATGGGCAAATTTATAGAAGAAAAGGTAGAAATATTTTCTCAAAGTCGTCCTTTTTTTTCCTCCAACACCACAATAATATTTTTACATAACACTTACTATGCAACCATCTGCGACCAACTTTCACCTAATTCGTTTCTATTTCTGTATTTCTCAATTCATAATTCGTTGTTTCTTTTATAATATATGTTTTTTTTTCTTCTTCTCAATATTTCCGGGAATAATTATTTAGAAATATTCTTAACTTTCATTTATTTTCATTTAATTCTGTTTAAACTATAAAATTTTCTAAAAACTGTTTCTCTTTATTGTGTCCGGAAACTTTATCTCTAATTATGTTTATTATTTTTTTTCCTTGTCCAAAATATTCTTTGATTATTAAAAAAAATTTAAACTATTGATTTCTAATTGGTATCTAGTATTTTATTAGTTTTAACAAATCAATTTAAAGTATTTTTATCAATTGTTTGAATTTAACCGTGACACACTTTCTATTTTATATCATTTTCACATTCAATTAGGTTTGGAAGAGGCATCAACTTCACTAAATTACAGATAAATGTCTTTCTACTATCATTCTTGTCCAAGTCGCTAATTAATTCCAGTTAACTGGGAATAGAAACAATCTAGTTTCGATTTTCAAATGAACTCCTTTTCACTTTTCTCAGTAAACATTGCTGTGTGTCTACACGCAAGTCTCATATATATATATATATATATATATATATATATATATATATATATATATATATATATAATGAAGTTAGATTAGGCCGGTTTATGGGATTATAAGCCAACAGGTTTTTGGGATCCTATGATATGCTTCTATTTCGGATTTATGTTTTACCGACGATATACATTATATATATATATATTGAGAAAAAAAAGTCGTCAGAATTTTGGAAAAAAGTCTTTTTATTTCTTCATAATTATTAACGTTTTCGTTCCTTTCTCGAACTTGTCAAATAAAATTTTGTTCATTTGTATAAATCAGATGTTTTTTCTTTTTTTTTTTGTTTAGAAGAGAACGTTGTTTTTGTTTTTTGGGGTGAGGTTCCTTGACACTGGCGATGGATAGATAGAAATATAGGTAGGTAGATAGGCTGATAGATAACTAGATAGACACATAGGTAGGTAGATAGATAGACGGATAGATAGATAGATAGATAGATAGATAGATAGACGGATAGATAGATAGATAGATAGATAGACAGAGAGATAGATAGATAGACAGACAGATAGGGAAAGGGGAAAGAGAGAGAAGGGGTATCCCCTTCCCATTCACTTTTTATTTATTTATTTAGTCCTTTACCATTGTATTGGAATGGGTTTAAGAATGGTGACCTCTTAAAAAAAAAACAGGTGCAGTTTGGTCATCACTGAAAATCATTTTGCTTTCTTCCTCTCTTCCCCTTATTTTTTTCGTTCTTTTTCCCTCTTTCTTTCTTTTTCAGTACATTTAGTGAAAATATCAAGTGGCTAGCAGAAAACCACCCAAAAGGTGGTCTTTCTGCTGGTATATATATATATATATATATATATATATACCATCAGAAAGACCACCTCATAATAAATGAGTACATGTATGTACATACCTACATTTACATGTATATATAGATGCATATCTGGGTACAGTACGTTGCAAAAAAACGTGGACAAAATGATAAACAGAGTACAGAAAACACACAGGCCACATAGAGAACATTTCCTTCATCAGCTGCTACCATTCTAAAACTAAGCGTTTCAAAGAGTTAGGGCAGGACACATCGTTAGAATGGCTCTTCCCATGGACCACAAATTAAATTTGTACCATGGAGGAATGTAGTGGCGGACAGAAAACAAGACAGGAAAACGAAACGGTGAAAACAAACAAAAAAGGCTATACGGCCAGACGTGAAAAAATATGTGTATACTGAACGCTGTGAAGCAACGAACTGGAAGGAAACAGGACGAAGAATATATATATATATATATATATATATATATATATATATATATATGTATACGCATGCATGCACACAGAATCACACATTAAACTAAGCTGTCCAGGACTATTTCTTGAACTAAATAATCACAAACCTTTCCTATTTGATGATGTTGGTGAAACTAAAATAAGTTTTTGGTGTCAACACTTCATATTTTTAAATGTTTTTTTTGATGTAACATGTTCCATATCTCTTTATGTTTGCAAACAAACTGCAAATATAAACTCATGGTGGGTCTCCCTTTTTTTTTCTTTCCTTTCTCATCTTTCTATGTTCAATTCTGAGTTCAATTCCCACTGTGATCAATTTTTCTCTTCACGTCTTCAAGTTGGATAAAATAAGTACCAAACCTATATCTAATGGAATTGGTTCAAGTGATTATTCGCACCTTTCTTCCTTGGAAACAACATGACTTTATTCCTATGTTAGAAATTAATATTTACACAATATTAAAATAACACAGGTGATATGTAGGTTAATTTTGAGGTTCTTAATCTCTTTGTTCTCCAGGTCTTAAAATTTTTCACTCACCCCACCCTCATATTTTAATTATCCATATGAGTGAGTTTAATCTATATTTACATTTATTCACTGAAATAACCACAAAATATGTTTTTTTTTTCTATCTTGTAGGAAGTCGCTCGAGGAAATTGGTTGGCATTACGTAAAATTACCTATTCTGACCCCAAGGGAAAAACAAGGTTTGCATCTTTTAGATATCTTTTATGAACTCTTTGAGATGGCAATAGTTACTAATGAATTTCACAAACAAGAAAATATGTTATATATTCAGGATAACCATTTTTTTTTTTTGTCTGCCAAATAAACACACACTATATATTCATTCTTCACTCTTTTATTACTGTTCTTATTTCGTCCTCTGTCCATTGTCCGGAAATCTTTTGTCACACATCTGTGACCTTTTCAGTGACCCTTTCCATCCAAAGATGTCTTTTCTTCTTATGGAAGTGGTACTTTAGTAGAATAAGCTAAGATGCAATACTATTTATTTTCGGGGACCTTATTGTGATGATTATCACAATTTAATGTTTATTTAAATATCTAACTGCTGTGGGGGATAATAACATTAATGGTACATCCTTCCCATGTGACGAGTGGTATGTGCTAGTCACTATCATACAGTGACGTCAGTCAGTGTCAAGAGAGAGTATGAGGTAGACGTTCATAGATTAGATAGTCGTGTCTTTACAGGTCTAACAACTATACTGCTGTACTGAAGTGGGCATTATGACAATCTAAGGATTACAACAGTGGCAGTGAGGATAAAACAGTGGTGACTAGGAATTAACAAACTCACAAAAGTTTTTTGTGCAAATTTTATAGAAACAAAAAATCGTACAATTATGGAAAATATTTTGGCTGGTTTGCTCAAGTTGCAAAAACAGCAACAACAACAATTACTATTACAGCAACAAATGCTGCAATTAATGAACAGTCAGTCGTCAAGAAATGCTGAAAAAATGTTCTCACCAGATTATGTTGTGAACTTGATAACAAAGTTTAAGTATGAACCAGACGAAGGAGTTACCTTCGAATCTTATTATAGAAGATATGAACAAATATTCAATAAAGAGTGCAAAGATTCAGACAACGATATGAAAATGTGTTTCATCTGACGGAAACTGGCAGCAGGAGAACATGAATTTTACAGCAATTACATACTCCAGAAAAATCTTTGTGACATAAACTTTAACGATACAATAGACATATTGGGTAAAATTTTTGGTGAGAAAAGCTCATTGTTTAATACATGTTGGAAATGTTTGAACCTAGAAAAGAACAACGAAGAGGAGGACTACATGACATGTGCTGGTAGAGTTAATAGGGGATGTGAAAAGTTCAAGCTGGACGAGTTAACACCAGATATGTTCAAGTGCCTGATATTTACTCGGGGACTAACTGCAGAAACAGATGCAGAAGTAAGAACAAGAATTCTTGCAAAGCTGGAACAAAACCAAGCTGTAACCTTACAACAAATGTTAGAAGAGTGTGAAAGAATAGTAAATTTAAGACATGACTCGGGGAAAGTTGAACATAAAGATTGCTCCCAAGTGTAACAAGCGTGAAATAAGCAGAATAGAAATCAAGTGTGTACTAAAATACAGTACACACAGGACAAGAATCAGGAAAAAAAACAACCATGTTTTGCATGTGAAGGTCTACACCTGAGAAAAAACTGTCCATTTAAGAAAGTGGAATGCTTCCTTTGTGGAAAAATTGGACACATAAAAACACACTGTAAAACCAAGGTGGAACAAAGAAAAAAAAATAAGCAATATGTCATTGGAAGAAAATGGTAATAAAACAAAGAGAAAATTTGTAAATGTGAAAATGAAAAATATCAGAGTAAAAAGTGATATTACCATTGTTGAGAGAATTCATGTTGGACATACTGGTATTTCAAGGATGAAAGCTTTAATGCATAGCTATGTGTACTGGTCAAAAATGGATAGAGAAATCGAAAATCTAGTGAAAGGCTGTAGAGGATGTGTTCTAGTGGCAAAATTACCAACAATAAAAGGTGAACCTTGACTAAAAGTAGATGTTCTGTGGTCAAGACTACACATTGATTTCACTGGTTCTTTGAATAGTCCATACTGCTTAGTTGTAGCTGATAGTTTTTCTAAATGGGCAGAGATTTGTAAGTGTAAAAAGCCAACCTCCTCAACTGTAACCAATTTTTGACATGAACTGTTTGCGAGATTTGGCATCCCAGACGCAATAGTGTCTGACAATGAAATGCAATTTGTGTCTTTTCAGTTTAAAAAGTTTTGTGAAACGTTCACTCTAGAACATGTAACTACAGTGCCATATCATCCCAGATATAATGGACAGGCAGAATGCTTTGTTGATACGTTCAAGAGAGCCCTAAGAAAGTCGAATAAGGAAGTCATGGATGAGGTAGCTCTACAACTATACTTAAGAGTATACTGTGTGACACCAAAACCAAATGCACCAGTGGAGCTGATGTTTGCAAGGAAAGTAGAACCAAGCTTCAACAAATTGCTACCTGGCAAGAAAAGAAAATTGCAATGGAAAATACAACAAGATTTTTCAAAATTGGTGAAAAGAGCATATAAGAATGGAAAACAGAGTTGAGAAGATGGCGTAATTAACAAATGCATTGGCAAAATGCTATACTTGGTAAAAAGTAGAAAAGGTGTATACAAGAGACACACGAACGAACTGAAAACAAGATTCATTGAGAGCAAACCCAAGAGAATGGAAGAACTAATGGAACAGTTATATGATACTTTCCTAGTACCAACATCACCATAGGTGATTGAACTGAGGTGCACAAGTGTAAGAAAAAGAAAATGTACAGAGTTCCTAAAAGTGGATGCCAGGCGGAAAATATATTAAATGTATAACTACGAAGAAAAAAAAACTCAAAAAGAGGAGGTGGTGAACAAGTGCCCACCACTGAAGAGATCCAATACAGATTGAAACCACATGGTCTGGTGGTCTCGGAGCTAGGGTAGCAGGAGTTATCTCCTGTTTTCAATAAATATTGAGTGCGAGAAGCACACTGAATAAATCAGGTTAATTGGCAGTGTCATCGTTTGTTAGGGGACAGCCAGATTAAGGTGGCTATAAACAATACCTTTTGGTTGAAATACTGCTTCTATCTCAATCAGAGATTTCCTAATCGACTAGTTTCATTATAACATAATCTGATCACTATTTCAAAAAATTATTGCCGTTATCTTTGACCATATTTGGCTGGGATGAAATGAGTAATCCAAAGTAAGGAAAATTTGCAAAAATGAAAAAGAGAGGGAAATCTAATGGGGGGGGGGGGGGTATGGAATAAAGGGTTAAAGCAGAAACTAAGAATTTAGAGTTTAATTGAAAGTGGTCAGGAAAATTATGTTAGTTTGAACAGATATGGCTGAGGTGAATTGTAAATACATGAAAAAAATAGGGAAAATATAGAGAAACCAAATATAGAAACTATGAATAAATAAATAAGATGTATAGATTGAAAATGAAGACTTAGCTAGTGATACATAAATAACAGCCCTGTGAAGGAGACTGGGGGTGAAAGGGATTAGGGTAAATATATAATGTATTACGTTTAAAAATTTACAAAATTAAAAAATTGAATCAAGGTTAAGAGTCTAGAATCAGCAAAAATAAAATAAAATAAAATAGATATTAGTTATGCAGTATGTTGCTAAATCTTTATAAGTGGAGGAGTATATAAGTCATGAGGTTAATCCAGGATTTAAAGTGGAATATATAATACACTCACAGAGATACCCAGCATTGCTTGGGATTAAAAGGGTACCGCCTGACTGGCCCTTGTGCCGGTGGCACATAAAAGCACCTACTGCTCTCTCCGAGTGGTTGGCATTAGGAAGGGCATCCATCTGTAGAAACTCTGCCAAATCAGATTGGAGCCTGGTGTAGCCATCTGGTTTGCCAGTCCTTAGTCAAATCATCCAACTCATGCTAGCATGGAAAGCAGACGTTAAACAATGATGATGATGATGATATATATTACAGCTGTGTTGAAACAGGTGATATGAGAAAGTGCAGTATTGACGACAAAACATTTGTTGAGTAAATGATGGTCTAATTTGACCAAGTGACATGTAATATGGCTGTTTGGAGGATTCCAGGCCCTAACCTATCATGGAAAATTGGGAGTGGGTGGGTTACGTAATTTTTTAACCCACTGCAGTCAGTGGATATACCTTTAAGGTGGTCAGCACTGTATCTAACAGTACCCATTGTATGGTTGACAGTCAAATAAATGAAGGTGTAATGGAGATATTGTACATAAAATGGGCACATTCCAGAAATGGGTTGCCATGGGCTACTGGCATCAACCACACTTGAATGGTGGGTGCTTTTTATGTGCCACCGGCATGGGAACCAATCAGGCAGCACTGGCAATGACTGGTGCTTTTTACTTGCCACAGCATATGAGCATAGTACATGACAAGCCATGATATTCCTGAAACACTGTATTCCATCTGACTTACTCTATCATACATTTGTTTTCATAATCTTTTTCTCTTCTAAGGTAAAGGGTGGGGATTAACAGAATCATTAGAATCTTAGAAAGAAATGCTTTACACAGGTTCTTTACCTTCTGTGTTCAAATGCCACCAAAATCAGTCTTTCATCCTGCCAGGGTCAATAATTATGGCACCAATCAAGTACTGGAATCAACAATATCAACTAACCCTCTCTCTTGAAAATTACTGACCTTGTACCAAAATTAGAAACCATTGTTCTAAATCTAAATGTGGTTGATTACCAGATCATTAGAGTGCCAGAAAAATACCTGGCAGTGTTTATTTCAGCTCTTTAGATTCTAATTCCAGATCTAACCAAGATCAGCTTTGTCTTTTATCTCTCCAGAGTCTAAGAAATAACTACCAATCAAGGCCTGGGTTTGATGTAAGTGTCTAATCCACCACTCCTCAAAATTACTGGCTTTCAACCAAATTCAGAAGCAATTATTTCTTTTCCTTCTTACCTCTCCCCCTAGTTTTCCTTCCTCTTTGCTGTTCCTTTCTCTGTCGTCCTTTCTTCTTTATCTCTCTTCTCTCATTCTGCTTTCACTGTTCTCTTTCAATCACAGATAATAATTTACTCAACTAGCATTTTTATTTAAATCTGTTTAAATGATAAACATTCTAATCTTTTATAGGACATATTGAGATTGAAATTCTGTAACTGTTTCAACTCTTAACTGTTATAAAAGAAAGATAATGTGGTTTTGAATAAGCAGCCATGTGAAGAAAACTGGGGCAAATAGCACCTCAGCTGCTGTAATTAGATGACAGCAGAGTTGCACCTATTCCACTCAGCCACTTCTCTGCTAGCAATATTCCCTCTTCTTAGGACCACTTCTCTTGTCACCCATGTTGCACTCACAACATCATCCATTGAACACTCTCATGTCTACCATCAAAATCCTACCCACACTTTTTATTGTAACCCACTACATCCACCCTGTGTGCCTTTAATCTCTGTTTTTTTTTGCAGTGTTACTTCTGTCCCCACCACACTCCACATCACCTTCCTATTTCACTATACTGTTGTTCTCCAGTTTGCCTTTATCTATCACCTCCTACCACTTCCTTTTTCCTCCACTTTCCCCACAGAGATGCATCACTGTCCATGCCTCCTTCCATGTTCATCGTTCACTACATTCACCTCTGTCTTCATTTCTATCGTCTGTCACTCTCTCACTCCTCAACTTTTCTCCTCATCAAGCCACTCTTGGTCCTCTGTCCCTATTCTCTCTTATATTTACCATCTTTGTACCTTGAGGATAAACCTTAACACCTCATCTTCGCTATCCTTTGTCCCTTTCTCCTTTTCTGCAACCATGCATCTCTTGTTCTGTCCTACATTAGCCTCTCAACACCTGATAAAAAAAAAACACCCTCACTCATTTGAGAGGATCTTGTTTTGTGAGTTACTTGGTGATCTCTGCTGCTGGTACCACGTGAAAAGCATCCAGTACACTCTGTAAAATGGTTGGCATTAGGAAGGACATCCAGCATCAAAAACCTTGCTGAAGCAGACATTGGGAATCAACTCAGCCCTCTGACCAGTTGGATTCTGTCAAATCATTTAACCCGTGCTAGCACAGAATCATCATCATGAACATTAAATGATGATGATGATGTGTGAGTGTGTGTGTGTGTGCATGTCCATATCTTAAGATTGCGTGTTGATCAGTAATAAGCATCATTTCTTTCCAATCTCCCATGAAAAAACAAGTCTAAGCACAGAGAAATATAACCTTGCATGGAAACGTGTGGGTTGGAGACAGGAAGGGAACCCAACCATAGAAAATCCTCCACACCAATTTCCATTTCACTTCTTGTGCAAGACATGCAGAAGTGGACATTAATTGATGATGAAAATGATGATGATTGGCAGAATTGTTACAGCATCAGTAAAAATGCTTTGTGCTATTTTTTTTTCTTTTTTTCAGTCCTTTACATCCTATGATGAAATGCCACTCAGGTGAACTTTTCCTTTCATTTCTTTTAGGTTCATCATCATCATCATCATCGTTTAATGTCCACTTTCCATGCTAGCATGGGTTGGACGATTTGACTGAGGACTGGTGAACCGGATGGCTACACCAGGCTCCAATCTGATTTGGCAGAGTTTCTACCAAATCCACCACATAAATATTGATATTAATGTCACTGACCCTCTTTCAGGTCTTGTTCTTATGTTAGTGTAATTTATTATTCACATAACTTTATACATTGAGCACTTTTTTTTATATTTATATAAACAGGGGTTAACTTCATTGTTTAATGTCTGTTTATAGGAGCATTCCACTCTACCCCCATCTCTACTCTCCTCTCACTCACTTATGAAATTATTCACCCTTTCCTTCCCTCTTCATTCATTGCCCTTAATCTCACTTATGCTCACCATCTTGTAGTTCAAGTCCTAGCACCTTGTCACTAGACTCTTTATCTTCTATCCAGCTACTCTCACTCACCCTCACATTATGTAGGGTAACCATATATTTCTTTTATAGCAAGCTACATATGCTTGTCCCTCTCTCATCTGACATAAAGCTACCTCCCCCTATTTTCCACTCAATCAAAAGGGCTTTTTCTTTATATTTTCCATTTCTTTACTTTGTCTTGCAAGTTATTTGGTGACCTAACAAGTGCTGATAGCATGAAAAAAGCACCCAGTACACTCTGTAAAGTGGTTAACATGAGAAGGCCATCCAGCCATACGAACCATACTGTTGTGGTGAGAGTTACGACGCCTCCTTGTGAGAGACAGACTGGTCTGAGTGAAGTATGAATAGTAATAATCTGAGTGAGTTCAAGAGTTTAGAGTTTGGAGTTGAGTGAAACTTGTGTTAGTTTGCAGTGAAGTCGGAAGGTGTCAGTTGGTTCACAAGGAATATTGATTGTTGATTCGTAAAGAGATTTGTTAATTCATTACATTGTTTTTAACTGTTATCTGGTTATCTTATTTATTGTATGTAACAAATTACAACATCTGGCAATGAGGGTTTCAAAGCTCACATAGGTTATTTAACAATTTGTTCATGATACACTTTGTTAAATAATGCAAGACCTATTAGCTTCCATAGTTGCAGAAGCAACTATTACAGCAATAACAACAATTATTGGAACTATTTTCCAAGAAGTTCAAAAATCAGGTAAGTTCGTTTTTGCCAGACGGCCTTTTGAACTTGATTAATGAATTCTGTTATTACCTAGAAGAAAGTATAACTTTTGTGTCGTACTACAGAAGGTATGAGGAGATTTTTAAGCAAGATTGCAAATCAAGGTTGGGCGAACAAAAAGTGAGATTGCTAGTGCGAAAATTAGCTCCTTTAGAGCATGAACGTTACTGTGATTTCATATTACCCCCAAAAATATGATATGACAGGCTAGCTCTTCAGATCATATTTTTGAGGAGTAATATGAAATCACAGTAATGACAGGCTAGCTCTTCAGATCAACAAAGTATCAGGGTTACATCAATTTTTCAACTCTGGTATACTCATACAAAATATTAAAATTTATAATGTATGGAAGTCATAATTTATTTTTAAAATTTTCAAAATAATTTATTTAAAAAATTACTATAGGCACAGGAGTGTCTGTGTAGTAAGTAGCTTGCTTACCAACCACATGGTTCTGGGTTCAGTCCCACTGCGTGGTACCTTGAGCAAGTGTCTTCTACTATAGCCTCGGGCCGACCGAAGCCTTGTGAGTGGATTTGGTAGACGGAAACTGAAAGAAGCCTGTCGTATATATATATATATATATATATATATATATATATATCAAACGATGATGATGATGATATATATATATATATGTATATGTTTGTGTGTCTGTGTTTGTCCCCACCCAACATCACTTGACAACTGATGCTGGTGTGTTTACGTCCCCGTCACTTAGTGGTTTGGCAAGAGAGACCGATAGAATAAGTACTAGGCTTACAAAGAATAAGTCCTGGGGTCGATTTGCTCGACTAAAGGCAGTGCTCCAGCATGGCCACAGTCAAATGACTGAAACAAATAAAAGAAAAAAAAAACAAGAAAGAACAGAGAGTAGGAAAGAAGATTTTGTAAGATATGAATAGTGGTAAAGTATGTGAAGATGATGAATAATATGAGAGAGAGAGAGAGAGAGAGAGAGAGAGAGTCAGGTAGGTTATCGATGATAACTTAAGAGGTAGTAGTAATAGAGAGAGAAAAGAAAGTGAAAGTTTAAAGGAATGAGAGAAAAGTATGCAGACATTGTGCTTTATGAAATATAGAGAATAAAACGAAGGAAAGGAGAAATAAAGTTAAAACAGAAAAAGAGAGAAAGGAGTCTTCAGTAAGAACATTTGAATTAATTATGGTGGATTGGTGTGTAGTGAGCAAGGGTGAAAGTGTAGCAGATGGAAATATAGTTAATTTGAGAATGTTTAAAAATATGTAAAGACAGCTGAATAAAGTTCAAAGTCCTCAAATCTGCCTTCACTACTTTGTCTAGGCCTCTACCTTCTTCTTCCACAAGTTCCATTTGCTTTAAGCGATCAGCCCTTCTCTATGCATGTGACCTTATCTGCATGACATCACCATACCCATGCAGTTGTCTCCTTTGCCTACTATTTCTGATTCCTGTTCAATTTCTCCTAAGAAATTTGTACTTTGTCATTCATGCTCATTTATGTTGCACATTCAATGGAGCATCCTAGCTTCATTACTTTTTATTCTCTACATGTCCTCTACATTCAGGGCTCATGTCTCACCACCACACAGCATTACTGTTCAAACAAAAGCATCATACAATCTGCCTTCTGAGGGAGAGGTCTTTTGTGACCAACAGAGGAAAGAGCTCACTCAACTTTGCCCAGCCTGCTCTCTAACAGTTATACTTTCAGGACAACGTCCTTCACTTCTAAGTAGGTCACCTAGGTAATAGAAGCTATCTACCACTTCTAAGGATTCTCCTGCGCATTTGAGGAAATCTATTTCCCATGTGCTGTTACTGTTTATTACTCCTAAACATCTGCTCCATATAAAGTCTGTTTTCTCTTTTAACCTTCCTATGATATCACTGCACGTCTTACAGTGGATAGAATTTCTGCCTACTCCTTTTCTATATATTGAGTAGGGCCTTTTATATGATACGAGGAGAAAGCCGTCTGTTTTCCAACAAACTAAAACTTTGGTCTTTACTAAGTTAAACTTCAAGGTTTTTTGATTCCAGGTTTTGCTTTCACACTTGGAATTTCTTTTTCAATCCTACTTCAAATTCAGCTCTAAAGGAGAGGTCATCAGCATAAAGGAGTTCCTATGGTCAACTGGTCTTAAATTTGTTATGGCCTGGAGGACTATGACCAATTGGAAGGGAGTGAATTTTTGAAGTCTCCCCTTACTAACAGTACATGGCTAGTGTGGCTTTCACAAGCCATTTTTCAACCCTAGCTTCCTTAATGACCACCAGCTCATAAAAAAGGGGACCCTGGTACTCGTCCACTTGGCGAAAATGGAGCCTTTCTTGAGGTTGATGAATACCAAGTACAGCAGCTTACTTTCTGCTAATTACTTCTTCTACAGTTGTTTCAATAGAAAGAGAGCATCAGTAGTTCTCCCTGGCACAAAACCAAACTGCATCTTATCTAGGCTCTTTTCCTAATTAATTGATTTATAACCCTTTCCATAATTACCTCCTCTGTAATTACCTCTTTCTCCTTTACACTTGTAACAGTTGACTATAATGCTGCTACACCATTCATTGGATATGATATCTTCCTGGTCTGCCTGGGGCTATAATAGTAGATGTGTTTCACCACCACACACTCCTACCTGTGGTGCTTATTTTGATTATTTTTTTATATATTTTGGTGCTAAGTTGCTAACTGATTTTTACATTAATTGATAATATTATTTTATTTTTTGTCTCTACTAGAACATGGGAAACAGTAAGTCGAATTGTCAATGACAAAACTTCGGAACGAGGTTAGTTGCTTTGATTTTTGTCTATCCTTAGGCATGTCTTTTTCACTTGAGATAGGATCTAGCTTACTCATTAGTCATCTTCGTTTCAGCTTATCATTTGTCACATTGTAGTTCAATGTGTCTCAGGTTGCATCTGTGATTAGTCACGTCATGTTACGGCCTGTCAGCAGTCGCTCGATCCCGTTCCTGCTACTAACCCTGAACTCCAGTTTCTGGGCAATTCTTCTGAGTCCCTCATTACTTACTCTTTTACTTGTTTCAGTCATTTGACTGCGGCCATGCTGCAGCACCGCCTTTAGTCAAGCAAATCGACCCCAGGGCTTATTCTTTGTAAGCCTAGTACTTATTCTATCGGTCTCTTTTGCCGAACCGCTAAGTTACGGGGACATAAACACACCAGCATCGGTTGTCAAGCGATGTTAGGGGGACAAACACAGACACACACATACACATACATATATATATACATATACATATATGCGACGGGCTTCTTTTAGTTTCCGTCTACCAAATCCACTCACAAGGCTTTAGTCGGCCCGAGGCTATAGTAGAAGACACTTGCCCAAGGTGCCATGCAGTGAGACTGAACCCAGAACCATGTGGTTGGTAAGCAAGCTACTTACCACACAGCCACTCCTGCGACTATTTAAGCTTACTCTTAGATCATTTTTGAAACTTAAAATTGAGTGACTCAGTCTCTATAGGAAAATTACTCATTCAGACCTGAATGCTCCAAGTGTATGTATCCCATGGTTACCTTTGAATTATCTCACCACCACCACCACCACCACCACCACCATCCACCATTGCCCCCACCATATCTCTTTTCTTAGACTGAGGTAAAAAAAAATTCTTTCTTTCTGTGTGCCCAAATATTGTGGAATGGTGAAAGTGTTGATGAAATGTAGATTATACAAATACATAATAAGAAAATACAGTTCTATATTTAAGAGATGAGGAATTATGTACATTATTTACATTATTTACAATTGACAGATATTTGTGGTTAAGAGTGCAGGCTACTAACCCCAAGATTTCAAGTTCGATTCCAGGCAGTGACCTGCATAATAATAATAATAATAATAATAATAATAATAATAATAATAATAATAACAACAACAAGAACAACAACATTGGAAAATACCTTAGGAACGAGAACCCAGGTTCGAAATTTCCCCAAGACACCTGATGAAAGCTGGAGGGTATATCAGCCGAAACGTTGTGTTAACAACAAACAAGAGGAGGACAAATATCCATCAATTGTAAATAATGTAAATAATGTACATAAGAGATATAAATAATTAATATAAAATATAGTTTCACAGAATTGTGCAGCTATCACAGTAAGATCCTCTTACAGACTGCTTAATTCCTCAAGTTCCATCTTGCACTTTAACTTAATTGATATGAGGGCATTCAAGTGTGAAGAAAATTTTTTTTTAATACTAATAGCAACATAATATATTTTGGTTTGGATGCTTTTACTGATCAAATCAATGTAATTTTGTCCAGTTTCAGCCTTCCATACATTGTGTATAAAGAGTGAATTTTGTGTATACATTTAGAGTTGAATTGTTGCTGTAACCATAATGTTCTGGTGATCTGATGAGCTAACTTTCTTTATTTGCATTAATTTGTGAACATACAGCTGTATTGCATAATACTGAGCATCTATATATAAATGCAAATGTGGACATAACATTTCTTGTATATTGAAATCAATACTACAAGAAGAAGGTTGTGAAATGGCTGTAATCCTATGGAATCCACATGGTTAATAACAAATATACCAACGTATCTACTGCCTCCCTCTGCACTACTGAACCTTGGGAGGGGCATTATGCCGGCAATAATAAACACATGCACTGGTTCAGCCCTTTATTGTCATTGTTTGCTAATAGATTACTTACTTCACTAACAAACTTATTGATCAGCCGTTTTTTATCAGTTTTTCTAACTCATGTTTAACACTTTGATCAAACAGTTAATCAATAGTTCAAATGATTATTATTGTTCATATTGTCATTTCCTTTGTTTTTTTTTTTGTCAAATAATTATTTCATCACATTGTTGTCATCTCTTCAGGGACACGTCTCTCTACTCTCATTTCTTTTGAACTTATGTTTCAGCGTTAGGATTTCTCCAAAATCTGTCCTAGATGAGTAGAGGAAGATCTTATGATTAGTAGTAACTTCTGTTACTTAATATGTGATAATATTTTTTGTGCTGAAAATCAAGGCTGACATGGTTGAATGAACATGCCTAATGATTATCCCAAAATAAAGTTCTCTAAATTTAATCTGTCGAGTGGTGGACAGGAGTTGTTTCTATGTAGTCTCATAGTTGAATAGGTATGGTGTATGTCTATGTATGCAGGTATCCAATTTAGCTATTTTGGGACATGTCTGACATACACAATCTTTCCATGAAGCTCGACCACTTGCTAACTCATGTGTAATGCTCAGTTTTCTTTGCTTCATGTCATCATGTTTATATTTTTTTTTCCTTAATGTCTGTTTATGTCTATCTTGACTACCCAGCAATTCACATGGCCCTTTAAGCCAACATTCAGCATCCATTCACACAAATACTAACCATTGTATAGACTGGATTCAACTTGACTGACTTTAAACGCCCTCTTTTCCACTACAAATGTGTTCTGATAAAAAAAAAACATCAGTATTTATATGGAATATAAAGTGAATCTACAGAATGTGTTGATCAAAGTAATTACTTAATCTAATTATTCTCTGAGTAATTTATCTCTCTGTTTGCCTATCTGTCTGTCTCTCTGCTTGTAATCTTCTACCAAAAAGAGACCCCATTCATATAAATACCTTTTGTTTTGCTCCTCTCTTATTTTAGATCACCTTCAGAAAGCGACCATCCATTGCCAAATACACTGTAACCACAACCTTATATTTTTAGCAATGGCTGCTACCCCAAATTGTGTCTAATCCCTATCAAAACCCACCTAATGCTTCTCTGATTTCTACAGTGTCACCTCACCCCTACACTAAGTTCTTATTAAACACTTTTCCTAGTTCTACATAAACTGTGATCCCTTATAACTCTGTCCCAACCCACAATTTCCCCACAAATTTACATCATCATCATCATCATTTTAATGTCTAGTCAATTCCCTTCCTATCACCAGCATCCCCTTTGTTTCCAATGTAGATGTTAAACTTATATTAACTCCACCAGACTGGAAAGACCTAGAAACGTTTTGAACACTGGCCATCTCTTCTTTGTGTTATCTATTACAACCCAAATAGAAATTCACTATAGTTCTTAAGGACCAAGTGCTGTGTACGTAACTTTGTTGTTTGTGTGGTTAAACCAAATATCTTCACTTATCTAGCATTCACTCATGTTACATGATATTTTAATACTATCAAATCTCTCTACATCACCTTCAGCTGTTTGTGTGATTGCTGTTCTCAAGCGAACACTAAAGTTTGATAGCATTCTCTTAGTGAAACAGTATCGGCCTCCACTTAGAACCTGTACCATTGAGTTTCCTGCTGGTAAGTGAGACTTTCTTTTTTTTCTATTTTCCTTCCATTAATATTTATATTTTCCCCCAAAATAAACATGCAATAGCCCAGTAATCCAGACTGAACAGGAACCCATTAACCCAGACTGAACTAATCTACTCCCTTTCTTCTCACCATATTTATTCCTTCATTCTGTTGTTAATTAATTTAGATTTATGAATTGTTTCCCTTACTTATCATTATCAGAATTATATCAAAGATAACAAATTTTTTTTTTCTATCCTGATTAAACATAACATTTCAATAGATTAAAATTTTGTGCCTCCTTACTTGAAGCATATTAGTCCATGCTTAAATAAAGTATGATATAATGGCAAGCACAAGTGTCTTGTTATAGAGGAGTCACATGGTTAACCTGCATTTTATAAGAATGGGTGAGAGTAGCTGGAAAGAAGACAATGATAATTCAGAACATGTCTCGCTCTCTCATTCAGTTTTGTCAATGGATCTTAGGGTAAACTCACCCTAAACAAGTAGTCCTCTACCTGCTGGTTATATGATCCCTCTGATAGAAATTCTCTGATAATGGTCAAGTTATAGCAGAAACAAGTAATCTCAATTTTAATATTAATTTTATATTTTATCTATATTTACAGTTTATTGAAGAGATTTAAAAACACTTTAATTTCAAGGAGAGCACAACATATAAGGAGGCCACAGTATAGCAGCTTTCCAGATAACTTATCCGTGGGACTGTCCACCACTGATATTGTCCAATATTCTCTGTTCTATCTTGACCATGCATTCTGTATTTGATGGGATGTTGGTGTCATGGTAATGGCAGTGGTTTGTACTTCTGTCCTTGGCTACTCACAATCATCAGGTCACACTGCTAGGATGGCTCAGCTGTGTAATTAAGAAGTGTTTCCTAACCATAGGGTTTCAGGTTCAGTCCCACTGTGTGGCACCTTGGGCAAGAGTTTTCCACAGCAGCCCTAGGTTGATCAAAGCTTTGTGAGTGGATCTAGTAGGTGGAAACTGAAAGAAACCCCTCATGTAAATGTGTGTGTGTGTGTGTACTTGTCTTGGCATCATATGATGGTTATAAACAACCATCATGCAAGCAATGTCCTTATTTCCAATCTGCCATAAAAATGAGGAAGTATTACCTTCGTAGGAACAGGAAGCTAACAAACAATGAGTAAAATTCATTGCTAATGTGACATTTTATTTATTTTCAGGGATGATCGATGTGAATGAAACAGCTGAACAATCTGCTTGTCGTGAACTGAAAGAAGAGACTGGTTATGTGGGCATTGTGAAACATATTTCACCAAGTAAGGTTTCATTAGGATTTCATCTCTCTCTCTCTCTCCATGTAATATCCAATTTCCATGCTGGCATAGGTTAGATGGGTTCAAGGACTGTGCCAAGCTCAAATGTCTGCTTTGGAATGGGCTTTATGGCTGGATGCCCTTCATAATGCCAACCATTTTATAATGTGTACTGGGTTCTTTTTTTTTTATGATGTAGTGGGGGGGGGGGTAGTTTTATGCTTGGTGAGCATAAGAGAAAATATGGAGTGAGGAATGGGCAAGTTGTATGAACAGGTTTATAAGAGTAAGAGAGTGACTGATGGTTAGATATGGGTGGAAAGATGAATATAGTGAATAGAACAAGAACGAAGAGGTGGTCGATGGTAAATATCGGTATGGGTGGAGGTGGGAACAGGGAGTAAATGACAGAGTAGTTATGGGAGAATTTTGTAGAGAGAGGTTTTTCCAGGGACTACATTGCAATTCTGTTGATTAAATTAAAAAGAATAGCATATATTGTAAATTTACAAATGAGAAATTTATTTTATTTTATTTTAAGTTAATATTTCTTTTATTAAAAAAGTCATCTTCATATTATCATTTCTTCAAAAGCACCAAAAAATCGAATAAAAAGTTCAGTTAATTGTATTTATACAAAAGTTTACTTGGTGGAAAATGTAGTCTTCTAAAATTACTTGTCAAATGATGAGTGTGTGTGTGTGTGTGTGTGTGTGTGTGTGTGTGTGTGTGTGTGTGTGTGTTTATATCTACATCTATATAGCAACTACTAAATGGTTCTCTTTCTTTCTCTTCCACAGCAACTTGTCTTGATCCTGGAGTTGGCAACAATTTGGTAACATTGGCTACTGTTGAAGTAAGACAGCAATTTTATTACAAATTTTTTTTCAGTTTTTCATATTAAATTGTTTATAAATTTCTCAGACAAAACAAATTTCTTTTTCTTTTTCTTCTTCCTTTTTTAAACCCTTCACCCTCTTTTTCTCTTGTCTTACTTTTTTCTTTTAGCTTTTTCTTCTTTCATCCTTCTTCTTCTTCTCTTCTTTCTTCCACCACACCCAGCTTATGTTTGCTTCTTCTTTCTTCTTTTCACTTTCAAATGTCCTTCCCTACTAACTCATATCCATTCTTGGCTTTGGATTAATGGATTAGCATTTCAACAATTACCATCCCCTCTGTCACCCAATTCAACCCTAATACCTTACCTTTTCACACCTTTATCAGTATCCACTCTGTTTCCAGCATTCAGGCCAGACCATTGCTTCCCTCCTTTGAGTTTTCCCTATAGACATTCACCTGGGCATCTGCCACATTAGCACTGCCCTGGGACTGCTGAGGTCACGGCCCTTGCTTCTTACAGAGAAGAAAACCCCTTAAAATATCGAAATTTTGTGTAATTTCTGGTGTTTTGAGAAACCTGACAAAACCTCACTTTATAGACCTGTCACATCCCTAATTCTTCATAAGATTCAAAACAGATTTTTGTATGGGATTTTTGGTCAATTATTCATTCTCTCTCACTCTTCAGAACTTTAACCATTCAGAAATTTTCATATATTTTATTATTTTGCCCTGAATTTGGCAAAAACACCCAAGTTTTAAAGACAATATTCTTCTTAAAATAATACCTTTTTCTAAATTTCTGAATTTACGCAACATCCATTGTTCATAAGATTTAGTTTTCATGACTTTATTTATATTCTTTCATTTCTCTGCTCATTTCTCTGTGCCTGAATGGTAGAGAGAGAGATGAAAGTGCCTCCTCATACTTTCTCCTCCTCTAGGTTGGTCTTCAGCTTGATATTTTTCCTAACACCAACTGTTTCACACTTTTTAGTAGCACCAGCACTGTAGGAGAACTAGTCTTGGCCTTGGCAAGACTAAAATTCCCTCTCAATCCTTTTGTTGTCACCACTCGATTCGATTTACTAAGCATTTACAATGTGTAGTTGGTACTTTTTTTATAGAGGCACCAGCACTTACGAGGTTATCTTGTAGTTTGCAAGGCAAAAAGAGAGTCTCCATAACTGAAAGAGTAGATTTTACAAATTTGGGTATTTGTGAATGATGAAACTGTTTTATAGATGGGTGCTATATTAAATTCTGAACTCACAACTGAGGAAATATTATATTAGCAACAACAACAACAACAACAACAATAGTAAGGGCTTCAAATTTTGCCACAAGGGAAGCAATATTGGGGGAGAAGATGAGTCAGTTGCATCAATTCCAGTGTTCAACTGTATTGTAGATGATGGCAAATGCTAGGGCATATCCTTGAGGTTCAACTGCCATAATATAAATGGTAGGATATTGTGAAGGGAGTGTGATTAAAGAGTGCAAGTAAGTGGCAAAAGACCTGGGTATATATAGAGTTGGAGGGGCTACCGGATAGCAATGATGCAAAGGAACAGGGGTGTGAGGACTGGGGAGTGAGAGCTAGGCACAGATTTATTGCATTTTCAATGACCTATTGTTTACACATTCCGTTTTCTTTTTCCCCCCAGATTGATGGAGATGACCCCAGCAATCAATCACCGAAACCAGACCTGGGTAAGTTTACTAATTTCATCCCCCCAAAATAATCCAAAGCTGTTTGTTTTACATCTCTTGATTGTTTTTATTATTGGGGAGCAGCGGAATAGTTAAAGTGTTGGGGAAAATACCTTGCAGTATTTATTGTGGCTTTTACATTCTGAGTTCAAACCCTACAAAGTCATCTTTGCCTTTCATTATTTCAAGGCCAATAAAATAAAGTACCAGTCAAGTATTGTGGGTCAATGCTCTCAGATAAACCCTTCCCCTCAAAATCACTGGCTTTGTACCTAAATCAGAAACTATTATTATTATGCTCTGATGGATGTGTAATGTCAGTGTGCATACTCGACAGAGTGTAGGTACCTTGAGAGAAAAGTTGGACCTAAGAAGCATTAGTTGTGGTGTGCAAGAGAGACAATTGCGCTGGTATGGTCATGTAGCGAGAATGAACGAGAATAGCTGTGTGAAAAAGTGCCACACCCCAGCAGTTGATGGAACCCGTGGAAGAGGTAGGCCTGGGATGAGGTGGTGAGGCATGACCTTCGAACATTAGGCCTCACCGGGGCAATGATTTGTGACCAAGACCTTTGGAAATATGCTGTGCGGGAGAAGACCCGGCAAGCCAAATGAGACCTAAATGCAAGGCTTCTGCCAGGGGTGTAGCCAGCCCACTTATGCGTACCTTTCATTCATTGGACACTAAACTCGGCTGAGGAACCCCACACATCCTGGCTACCCCGACTGTCAGGGGCACTTCAGCAGTTGCTTCTCCCCCTCCCAACTTCTCCAGTTTTCAAGTGAATGTCCAGAGTAGGCTCACTCACACTGGTCATTCTGTCCACATTCGCTTCTCTCTCTCTCTCTACCCTTTACTTTCCCTTTCCAGTGGAATTTGAAGAGGTCAATGAGGGGTTGGTCAAAGAGGAAGGTATCTGTCTTCAGTCCATCTGTCTTGTCCACCACACTACCTCCTTCACTATAGCCGCCAGACAGAAGAAGGTGGCGGGGCGATCTTCATGATGGACTTGGCTGATAACAGGATCCATCCTACACACGTCAGCAGCTGTTTGACAATTCCTCTGAAGCATTCTTGTGTCAAACTTGAGTTTCGGCTTTAGAGTTAGATATTTATGTGAGGAATTATACAAATTAGAAATAAGGTGTTATTCACTGTAGACAAAATACTGCCAGAGAATATTAGGAATGACTATGTATGTCACTGATTTTTTTGTTTTATTTAATTACATTCTTCAAGCAATAAATATTTTTTGCTTTTGAAAATTAATATTCATTTTCTCATATATTTATCTCAAATTCTCATTTATTGACTGAAATATTTCTTGTTTTCATTTTCATAACACCTCTGCTGACTTGTGATACCAGAACCATGTGGTATGTATATTAAATGGTTTTCACAATAATTTCAAGATTTCAATCAATTCTTTGATTTATTTCACCATTTTTATTGTTGTTTAGATGGTTTCTCTTTGTTCAGCTTTAATTAAGCAGACATTATAGTTCAAGAAATTCAGCCATGACCATCTAGTCTTTTAGTGACATAATGTGTATTCATTTGTTTCACATGCTATTCCATATTATCAAGGGAGGTAATTGATGCAGGATTTATTATGGCCAGATGGATGATGATGATGATGATGATGATGATAATACTCTTTCTGTCACCAATGTTTTCCAAGTATTTAATTCCAGAGGAATCTGAAAGGGCAGAACCAACATATGATTTATTGAGAGGAAGTCTCAACAAACGTCACTAGTTACAGCCCAACTACAAATGGTAATGTCCACTGTCTGTAGCCTACTTCCCACAAATCATATACATTCACACACACACACACAGCAGACTTCTTTTAGCTTCTTCCTACCAAATTCCTTCACAAGGTGTTGGTCCACTCCGTCTGCACTCACTTCATACGTGAAGGTTCCACCCAGACACTTCATCACTACTATTTTTATCCCAACCCCCACCACTCTCACCCTCTCTTTTAAAATATCATTACCTGTGTTGCTTTTCTACACCGAGAAACCTGATCTGCTCTGGACCCTTCTCTCATACTTTAATAATCTCTCTTAACATAAAGCTATCTCTCTTGGGGTTTGTAATGGTGACCTCACTAGTGCTGGTGTTACAAAAAACAAAAACGCACCCAGTATACTCTGTTAAGTGGTTGGCATTAAGAAGGGTTAGGATTAGAGACTCTGCCAAAAAAGAGACATTGGAGCTCAATACAATCCTTGGACCATTTGGATCTTATCAAACTGTCCAACCCATGCCAGCATGGAAAATGAATGTTAAATGACAGCTTGCCTTAGATAGCACAAAGTGGGAATGAACCCAAAGCCATGTGTTGAGAAAGGAACTCCTTGACTATTCAGCCTTACCAATGAGTCCTTCATTTTTAATGTAGTGCAAGAAAGTTGGCTATTATTTCTCTCAGGTTGAGTGGCCATATAGAGGGCTTTCTTATTAACTTATGCTATCTTTATTAAAACTATGAGCGAGCTATTGCCAGTCGAATGACTAAGAGAAGAGATTCGTGATGGAAGAAAGAGCAGCTGGATGGAGCTGATTCAGGAGGGCTACTCTGCATGGCAGGGTCCGTTTTAGCTGAGTGTGGTAGTTTTTATTGACAGGAAGAAACATAAGCACAATGTAGCTCGGGGATTTAGGAGAAAGTGTAAATGAAAACAAACACATGGAAAGCTTATCAGTCTCTCTTGCTGAACTGCTAAGTTATGAGGATGTAAACACACCTACACCAGTTGTCAAGTGGTGTTGGGGGACAAAGACACATGCACATATACATATATTTATATATATATATATATATATATATATGCACATACACATATGCAACAAGCTTCTTTCAGTTTCCTTCTTCCAAATCCACTCACAAGGCTTTGGTCAAACTAAGGTAGACAACAGATATCATTTATAGGAACTAAGCATGAAACTATATGATTGGGAAGTGAACCTCTCAACTGCACAGCCTCATATATATATATATATATATATATATATATATATATATATATACACGAGAAACTGTCTTCAAATTTCCCGTTTCTAAATTGCATTACAAGGCATTGATCAATACAAGGTCACAGTTGAAGACATTTTCCCAGTTGTGTGCTGAGATTGAACTGTGATCTCTTTGGTTGCAAAGCTAAATTCTGAACTACCTCTAGAAAATGATTTTATTGTCCTCTTGGATGATCATGGTGCTTCCATTGGCTTCTTAGATGGTCATGTAGTTTATGTTTTGCCCCTTTAACAGATTTAGGATAATGCTTATTTTAAATTCTTCTCAAAATGCCATGTTTTCTCTTTTGTAGAATTCATAGAGACAATAAAAGTTCCTGTTTGTGAATTATTGGTTCAACTGAATGGTAAAATATTTCAATTCTTAACATTTCTCAACACCCACCACATTTTCACATGTCACTCTTCCTGTCTTTACTGATATTATCTCTCTGTTCTTCACCATTCTGATGGTAGTACTAAACATTATGCACAATCCTGCTTCCCCAAAATGTTATCTGTCTGAATTTCACTCCTTGCCTGTGAAGGCCCTAGGCATAGTGTGTCTTCCTCTCAGAGAACCTGCAAAAGCCCTATGGCACAACCTGACTTTTCTATCACTAAACCATACAAAATAGAAATAATAGATTGGCAATGACCCTGCCCCCCCAGCATACTATTACATTCGAGTAAGCCCTGTCCTGCATTTTTGAGAAGTTATCAAAGTCCATTGAAAAATATAAACGACCTTATTCATAATCAATTATTATGGTGGTGATATGTGCTTGAGAAGACCCATCAAGCCAAATGAAATCATAGACCTGGCCGATGCTGGTAGCATGTAAAATGCACCCTTTGAATGTTGTGCTTCATGGAAGCAGTGATGAGTGACTGGTCCCTTTGGCAATATACTGTGCTTGAGAAGAAGACCTGCTAAGTGAAGTGAGATCATAGTTGTGGCCAATGCTGGTGTTTTCGTAACTGGCATGTAAAAAGCACCCACTACACTCTGTGGAGTGGTGGGCATTAGGAAGGGCATCCAACTGTAGAAACCATACCAAATCAGATTGAAACCCAGTGCAGCTTACCAGTTTTCAAACTGTCTAACCCATACCAGCATAGAAAACAGATGTTGAATGAAGACAATGATGATAATGGTGTGGTGAGCTGGCAGAATTGTTAGCACACTGGACAAAATGCTTAGTTTCAGTTTTTCTAGCTTTATACTAAGTTCAGATTCTGTCGGAGCCAACATTTGCCCTCTCTCCAAATTTCAGGCCTTGTACTATAAGTGTAAAACAATTATCATATGTTGTTATAGCAGAAAAGCATTACTGGACAAAACACTTACCGCCATTTTGTTCATTATTATGCGGGTGACACGTAAAAGCACCCACTACACTCTCTGACTGGTTGGCGTTAGGAAGGGCATCCGGCTGTAGAAACTCTGCCAAATCAGATTGGAGCCTGGTGTTGCCATCCGGTTTCATCAGCCCTCAGTCAAATTGTCCAACCCATGCTAGCATGGAAAGCGGACGTTAAACGACGACGACGATGATGATGATGATGATGAGATCAAATTCTGCCAAAGTTGACTTCACCTTTCATCCTTTGAAGGTCAATAGAATAAGTACCAGTTGAATAGGGGGGGGGGGTCATAACTGAGTAGCCCCCTCCCACAAAATTTCAGAACTTGTGCCTATACTCTTTTTACTTGTTTCAGTCATTTGACTGTGGCCATGCTGGAGCACCACCTTTAGTCGATCTAATCGACCCCAGGACCTATTATAGTAGAAAGAATTATTATTAAGGTAACAAAGTGGCTGAATCTTTTGTTATGTCAGACACAATGCTTAGTGGCATTTCTTGCAGCACATGTTGGATTTACATCCCACCTAGGTCAGCTTCACCTTTCATCCTTTCAGGCTCCATAAAGTACTGGGGAGGGTGGGGGGTGTCAATGATATCAACTAACCCTCCTCGTACTAAAATTGTTGGCTTTGTGCAAAAATTTAAAATTTAGCTTATCCTCAACACAAAATAATGTTGTGTTAATCTTTTCCAGAATTTTCTGCCATGGGTTACGTTATCAACTCTCAAGTTTACAGTTATGCAATTGCAATGGAACAGTGCAAGAAGAAAAAACATACAGTTTGATGTTTCTTATAATCTTTCTTTTTTACCAAACAAGATTATATTTTTCTAAAAGTTAAAAATAAAGAAATTTTTCTTTTTTTTCGCTAAGCAGCCACAATATTGTTGGTTATTATTCATTCAGCTCTTTCTCGTATTTCCATTTCTCTCGATTAACATTTTCTGTACAAATATCCCTGTACATAGACATCTTCAATTCAATGTCCACCCATGGAGCATGGGCCAAAAGTCACAAAGTCTGATTGCATATTGTGTATCTGTGGTGGCTTCAGCTGTTACACCAACTGCATTTTTATACTTCATGACTTTTGGCCGACCCTGGACAAAAATATACTCAACATTTTATGAAACAACATAAGCTACAACTAGCAGACTGACTCCCTGTCAGGGCAGCCTTACACAATGTAGTGTACGTGCCACCGGCACGGAAGCCCGACAGCTGGTGCTCTGGCAACGATCACGCTTGGACGGTGCTCTTAGTGATATATATATATATGTGTGTGTGTGTGTGTGTATCATCATCATCATCATCGTTTAACGTCTGCTTTCCATGCTAGCATGGGTTGGACGATTTGACTGAGGACTGGTGAAACCGGATGGCAACACCAGGCTCCAGTCTAATTTGGCAGAGTTTCTACAGCTGGATGCCCTTCCTAACGCCAACCACTCAGAGAGTGTAGTGGGTGCTTTTACGTGTCACCCGCACGAAAACGGCCACGCTCGAAATGGTGTCTTTTATGTGCCACCCGCACAAGCCAGTCCAGGGGCACTGGCAACGATCTCACTCGAAAATCCTACGGGAGCCAGTCAGGCGGTACTGGCAATGGCCACGCTCAAAATGGTGCATCTCATGTGCCACCCGCACAAGAGCCAGTATATATAGTATATATATATATCTATATAATATATAAATATATATAAATTAGTGAGACCTAAATCCAAGGCCTCTGCTAGGGGTGTAACCAGCCCACTTATGCATACCTTTCCTTCATTGGACACAAAACTCCACTTGCGAAGACCTGTTGAGGCAACTGAAATTGAAATCGAGATAAATTGGACACAAAACTCCACTTGCGAAGACCTGTTGAGGCAAGTGAAATTGAAATCGAGTTGAATTGGACACTAAACTCCACTTGCGAAGACCGGTTGAGGCAAGTGAAATTGAAATCGAGTTGAATTGGACACAAAACTCCACTTGCGAAGACCGGTTGAGGCAAGTGAAATCGAAATCGAAATCGAGTAAAATTCGATGATTGGCACCCATGCCAATGTCGTCTCCTTCATTAGACACAAAACTCAGCTTGCGAAGACTTATTGGGGCAAGCGAAAGCGAAATTGGGATGGCACCTGTGCCCAGCGTCGCCTTTCTGGTACTTGTGCCCGTGGCATGTCTAAGGATTTTCGAGCGAGATCGTTGGCAGTGCCCCTGGACTGGCTCTTGTGCGGGTGGCACATAAAATACACCATTTTGAGCATGGCCGTTGCCAGTTCCGCCTGACTGGCCTTTGTGCGGGTGACACTAAAAGCACCCACTACACTCTCTGAGTGGTTGGCGTTAGGAAGGGCATCCAGCTGTAGAAACTCTGCCAAATCAGACTGGAGCCTGGTGTTGCCATCTGGTTTCACCAGTCCTCAGTCAAATCGTCCAACCCATGCTAGCCAGTGTGTAAATATTTTGATCCCCGACTTTATGGCCATTGTGTAAATTTTGGGACACTGAATTTATGGCCACTGTGCGAATATTTGGATCCCGACTTTATGGCCACTGCGCAAATATTTGGACCCCGACTTTATAGCCACTGTGTAAATGTTTGGACCCCGCCTTTATTGCTACTGTGCAAATATTTGGACACTGACATTTTGGCCTGTGTAAATGTTTAGACCCCGACTTTATGGCCACTGTGTAAATGTTTGGATCCCGAATTTATGGCCACTGTGTAAATGTTTGGACCCTGACTTTGTAGCCACTGTGTAAATGTTTGGACCCTGACTTTGTAGCCACTGTGTAAATGTTTGGACCCCGACTTTAAGGCTACTGTGTAAATCTTGGGACCCCGACTTTATGGCCAGTGTGTAAATATTTGGAGCCCTACTTTATGGCCCCTGTACAAATGCTTGAACCCCGCCTTTATGGCCACTGTGTAAACTTTTAGACCCCGACATTATGGCCAGTGTACAAATGTTTGGACCACGACTATCCGGCCACTGTTTAAATGTTTGGACCCCAACTTTATGGCCACTCTCTAAATGTTTAGACCTCGAATTTATGTCCCCTGTGCAAATGTTTGAACCCCCGACTTTATGGCTACTGTGTAAATGTTTCGACCCCGTCTTTATGGCCACTGTGTAAATGTTTGAACCCCGAAATTATGGCCCCTGTGCAAATGTTTGAACCCCGAATTTATGGCCAGTGTGTAAATGATTGGACCCCGACTTTATGGCCACTGTGTAAATGATTGGACCCCAACTTTATTGCCCACTGTGTAAATGTTTCGACCCTGACCTTTTGGACAGCGTGTAAATATTTGGACCCCGACTTCATGGCCACTGTGTAAATGTTTAGACCCCGACATATATCTATCTATCCATATATATATACATATATACATGTATCTATATATATATAGATATATACATGTATCTATATATATATAGATATATACATGTATCTATATATATATATATATATATATGTATCTATATATATCTATATATCATCATCATCATCATCATCGTTTAACGTCCGCTTTCCATGCTAGCATGGGTTGGACAATTTGACTGAGGACTGGTGAAACCGGATGGCAACACCAGGCTCCAATCTAATTTGGCAGAGTTTCTACAGCTGGATGCCCTTCCTAACGCCAACCACTCAGAGAGTGTAGTGGGTGCTTTTACGTGTCACCCGCACGAAAACGGCCACGCTCGAAATGGTGTCTTTTATGTGCCACCCGCACAAGCCAGTCCAGGGGCACTGGCAACGATCTCGCTTGAAAATCCTACGGGAGCCAGTCAGGCGGTACTGGCAACGGCCACGCTCAGAATGGTGCATCTCATGTGCCACCCGCACAAGAACCAGTCCAGGGGCACTGGCAACGATCTTACTTGGCTTGCCGGGTCTTCTCACGCACAGCACATTTCCAAAGGTCTCAGTCAGTAGTCATCGCCTCGGTGAGGCCCAATGTACGAAGGTCTTGCCTCACCACCTCAGCCCAGGTCTTCCTGGGCCTACCTCTTCCACGGGTTCCCTCAACTGTTAGGGTGTGGCACTTTTTCACGCAGCTATCCTCATCCATTCTCACCACATGTCCATACCAGCGCAATCGTCTCTCTTGCACACCACAACTGATGCTTCTAATGTTCAGCTTTTCTCTCAAGATATTTACACTCTGACGGGTATTCACATTGACATTACACATCCAACGGAGCATACTGGCTTCATTCCTTGCGAGCTTATGTATGTCCTCAGCAGTTACAGCCCATGTTTCACTGCCATGTAGCATGGCTGTTTGTACGCATGCGTCATACAGTCTGCCTTTTACTCTGAGTGAGAGTCCCTTTGTCGCCAGCAGGGGTAAGAGCTCTCTAAACTTTGCCCAGGCTATTCTTATTCTAGCAGCTACACTTTCAGCGCACCCACCCCCACTACTAACTTGGTCGCCCAGATAGCGGAAGCTATCGACTACCTCTAGTTTTTCACCCTGGAATGAGATAGAAGTTGTTTCCTGTTTGTTTACAGTCTTTATTGCACCTGAACATCTGCCACAAACAAAAACTAACTTGCTAGTTAACCTGCCTTTGATGTTGCTGCACCTCTTATGTGTCCATAGCTTGCACCGGGTACATCTTATAGAGTTACTACCTACTCCTTTTCTACATACTGAGCAGGGCCATCTACCTGAAGGGGTTTGTGTTTTATCTACCTTCCTACTTATTAGGATTTTGGTTTTAGCTAGGTTGACTCTAAGGCCCTTCAATTCTAGACCTTGCTTCCACACCTAAAACTTCTCCTCTAGTTCTGATAGTGACTCCGCAATTAGGGCAAGGTCATCAGCATAGAGGAGCTCCCAGGGGCAACCTGTCTTGAACTCCTCTGTGATTGCCTGGAGGACTATGATAAATAAGAGGGGGCTGAGGACGGAACCTTGGTGGGCCCCTACCTCTACCCGGAATTCATTGCTGTACTCATTTCCAACCCTCACCTTACTGGCAGCATCTCTGTACATGGCTCGCACAGCTCTCACTAAACATTCTTCTATCCCAAGTTTCCTCATTGACCACCAGATAAGGGATCGGGGGACCCTGTCAAAGGCTTTCTCCATGTCAACGAAAGCCAGGTACAGAGGTTTATCCTCAGCTAGGTATTTCTCCTGCAACTGTCTCACTAGAAATAAGGCATCAGTAGTGCTTTTACCTGGCACGAACCCAAACTGCATCTCATCTAAATTGATTCGCTCCCTAATTAGTTGGGCTATGACCCTCTCTGTAACTTTCATAACCTGATCTAACAGCTTGATGCCTCTGTAATTATTTGTATCTAAAGTGTCACCTTTACCTTTGTAGCAGTTGACTATGATGCTGCTACACCAGTCATTGGGTATGACTCCTTCGTGTATCACCTGGTTCGTAATACGGGTGACTAGGCTATAGCCAACACTGCCAGATATTTTGAGCATCTCTGCAGTGATTCCTGATGGGCCGGGGGCTTTCCCTGTCTTCATACTCTTAATTGCTTTATCTACCCTGGTACTATCAACTCGGATAGCTGGTCCCTCTATTGGGTCGACATACGGCAGGCTCTCTTTCTCCCATTCATTCTCTTTATTAAGCAATCTATCGTAGTGGCATCTCCAGACCTCTTTCTTTGCATCCTCATTTAGTGCAAGCGTACCATCATCCATGCGAACACATTTCTCTCCTACAACATCACTATTCTCTCTCCTACACTGTCTTGCAACACGAAATACCTCGAGTCTTTGGTCCTCACGGCGCAGAACATTGGCAAATCTTTCCTTATCTGCTTCCCCTCTGGCTAAATAAACCTGTCGCCTAGCCTCCCTTCTGGCACATTGGTACAATTCCCTGCTACCACCGTTCTTCCAGTCCTTCCAAGCTTGTTTCTTTTGTCTAATAGCCCTGTCTACCTCCTTGTTCCACCACCACGTTACTCTGGGTCGGGAGGGGACCTTACACCACCCACAAATCTGGTCGGTGGCTTTCAACAGGTTGTCCCGCAGAAATCTCCAATTGTCTTCCACGTTGTATGATGCTATATCCCCTTCTATTTCGTTAAATGCTTCAAGTAACTTGTCTCTAAGTCTCTGTCCGTTTGCAAGGTCTTTAAGCTTCCACACCCTTCTCCTCCAAGCCTGTCTAATTCTGGGCACCCATTTTGCCTTGATCCCAAAGTCACTAACTACTAATCTATGTTGTGGGGTACATTCTTCGTCAGGGTAGGTTTTGGCATTTATAAGCCGCCCTCTTTCCCTATTTCTGGCGAGGATGTAGTCGATTTGGCTAGAGTGTCTGCCGGAGCGGTAGGTGACTAGGTGACTGGCAGGTTTCCTGAAGTTGGTATTGCAGACCATAAGATCGGTTGCATCACAGAACTCCAGCAGTCTGGTTCCCTCCTCGTTGTGGGAACCGAAGCCATAGCCTCCATGTATGCCATGGAAGCCTCCAGCACGAAGTCCGACATGACCGTTGAAGTCTCCAGCCACAAAGAGAAGGTCCCTGTCACTCGTCGACGAGGTAGTTTGCAAGAGGGTGTCATAGAATTGGTCTTTCAGACCATCTGGTAGCCCCGGTTGAGGTGCATAGGCTGAGATGACAGTAGCTAATCTATGATGAAGCACTAGTCTGATCTTAAGTACTCTGTTACTTACTCTAACGACCTCGATTACCTTATCCACCCATTTCTCCGCTAGAAGTATTCCTACGCCCCCGACCCCGTCAGTGTTCTCTGCCCAGAAAATCTTGTACCTGTGTTCTTTGCCTGTGAGGAACCTCGCAGAACCTCCTCTCCATCTTACTTCCTGGATGCAGCACATATCTACGCGTCTCCGTTCAAGCATCTCAACAATTTCACCAGATCTACCTTTCAGCGTGCCGACGTTGAGAGTGCCAATCCTAACAGTATGGGTGTTGGGGGTGTGGGCCTGTAGCCTGGGAAGGGGAAAAGCAGTGTCGTGTACATATATATATATATATATATATATATATATATATATATATAAGACCACCACAGATGATGGATCAGGGATGGCCACCGCTAACACCAGGAACCCCTGCACAGATATCACACCCATATTCCTACTGAATATCCGGGGCCTATTACGAACAGGCGGCAAAGACAAGTTCCTATACTTGAAAGACCTAGTAACATGCAATCAAGCAATATGCATGGTGCTTACCGAAACGCATCTAACACCTAATATAGCAGATGCGGAGATAAATATACCAGAGTATGCCGTACTCCGAACAGACAGAAGGGATAGAAGTCATGGGGGAGTTGCAATGTACATCCGAGAAGATGTCACACCCCAACTACTACTATCACACTCAAACTCTGTATGTGATACTTTAATAGTACACATAAAACAAATTGATGTAGTTGTATGCTCAACATACCGTCCACCAAATACCGCAAAGCAGGAAGGTAAATTTGAGGACAGCCTCAGACGCATAGAAGCGGTCCTGACAAATCTGGATCAACACATCAATATACTTTTCCTAGGCGACTTTAACCTCCCAAATGTTAAATGGCCTGAAGGTCACATCCTCTCTGGGATGTCACTGCATGAACAAAGCCAGGCAAAATCATTGCTAGAACTATCCAACATGCTGTTCATGGAACAAGTGATACTCCAACCAACCAGGGGAAGCAATATTTTGGATCTCTGCTTCACAAACAATGTGAGCCTAATCCATAATGTGAAAATAACGCCCACATCTCTCTCAGATCATAACATTATAGAATTAACTATGTATGGTCCTAGACAACCCACTGACACCCACCCCACCAGGAGGACTCAAGCAATATCCAACCTGAATTTCCACGGGGCGGACTGGAAGTCAATTCGCAGAGAGATTTGAAATCAAAACTGGCATGACAGGCTTTCTATACAAGACAATGACCTCAAACTAAGTCATTTTATGTCAACCATACAAGACATATGCACCAAACACGTGCCATATAGAAAGACCAGCAAACATGCCAATAGAATTCCTAGAGACAGGAAAATCCTTATGAGACACAGAACAAAGGTCTCAAACCAGTTAAATAGAGAACTGGAGGATAGGAAAAGGGCTAAATTAAAACTAACACTGTTAGAAATAGAAAACAAAATTAAACTCTCCCATGAAAAGGAGAGAGCAGAGAAGGAAAAGAGAGCAGTAGAAAGCATAAAAACAAACCCCAAGGCTTTCTATAGATTTGCAAAGGAGACTGCTACGGTGCAGTATAAGATAGGACCCCTGTTCCTGCCTAATGGCTCACTGACTGCAGATCCCACATGGATAAGTGAAGTGCTCAGTACACAATTCAAGAGTGTCTTCACCTCTCCTCTGAGTCACATGCAGATAAAGAACCCAGCTGATTTCTTTGACAATAGCACTCAGCAGAAGGGGACTGCATCCATTACCTACATCGACATTGAAGAGGAAGATGTGATAGCTGCCATAAATGAAATGAGCTCAAATTCGGCAACTGGCCCCGATGGTTTCCCAGCTGTCCTCTTAAAGTCGTGTAAACAAGAATTAGCAGGACCACTCCGGATACTCTTCCAGAGTTTCCTTGCAAATGGTAAACTTCCCAAAAAGCTGAAGGAAGGCACCATATGTCCTATCCATAAAGGTGGAAGCAGAGCAGAGGCTGGAAACTACAGGCCCATCTCGCTGACTTCACATATTAGCAAAGTCATGGAACGAATTGTCAGAAGGAGATTGATTGCGTTCCTAGAAGAAAATGACTTGCTGAATGAGACCCAGCATGGTTTCCGTCCAGGTAGAAGCTGCCTCACGCAGCTCTTGCAGCATTATGACTGGGTCCTGAAGCAGCTACTTGACCATTCAAATGTTGATGTGATATATCTCGACTTTGCAAAAGCCTTTGACAAAGTTGATCATGGCTTGATATGTCACAAGCTGCGAAACCTTGGCATAGCTGGTAAATTAGGAGAGTGGCTGCATGACTTCCTGAATGGTAGAAGTCAGACAGTTGCAGCCAATGGAGAACTATCTAGGGAAACACAAATATTGAGCGGTGTTCCACAGGGAACTGTTCTGGGGTATCGACTACCTCTAGTTTTTCACCCTGGAATGAGATAGAAGTTGTTTCCTGTTTGTTTGCAGTCTTTATTGCACCTGAACATCTGCCACAAACAAAAACTAACTTGCTAGTTAACCTGCCTTTGATGTTGCTGCACCTCTTATGTGTCCATAGCTTGCACCGGGTACATCTTATAGAGTTACTACCTACTCCTTTTCTACATACTGAGCAGGGCCATCTACCTGAAGGGGTTTGTGTTTTATCTACCTTCCTACTTATTAGGATTTTGGTTTTAGCTAGGTTGACTCTAAGGCCCTTCAATTCTAGACCTTGCTTCCACACCTGAAACTTCTCCTCTAGTTCTGATAGTGACTCCGCAATTAGGGCAAGGTCATCAGCATAGAGGAGCTCCCAGGGGCAACCTGTCTTGAACTCCTCTGTGATTGCCTGGAGGACTATGGTAAATAATAGGGGGCTGAGGACGGAACCTTGGTGGACCCCTACCTCTACCCGGAATTCATTGCTGTACTCATTTCCAACCCTCACCTTACTGGCCGCATCTCTGTACATGGCTCGCACAGCTCTCACTAGCCATTCTTCTATCCCAAGTTTCCTCATTGACCACCAGATAAGGGATCGGGGGACCCTGTCAAAGGCTTTCTCCATGTCAACGAAAGCCAGGTACAGAGGTTTATCCTTGGCTAGGTATTTCTCTTGCAACTGTCTCACTAGAAATAAGGCATCAGTAGTGCTTTTACCTGGCACGAACCCAAACTGCATCTCATCTAAATTGATTCGCTCCCTAATTAGTTGGGCTATGACCCTCTCTGTAACTTTCATAACCTGATCTAACAGCTTGATGCCTCTGTAATTATTTGTATCTAAAGTGTCACCTTTACCTTTGTAGCAGTTGACTATGATGCTGCTACACCAGTCATTGGGTATGACTCCTTCGTGTATCACCTGGTTCGTAATACGGGTGACTAGGCTATAGCCAACACTGCCAGATATTTTGAGCATCTCTGCAGTGATTCCTGATGGGCCGGGGGCTTTCCCTGTCTTCATACTCTTAATTGCTTTATCTACCCTGGTACTATCAACTCGGATAGCTGGTCCCTCTATTGGGTCGACATACGGCAGGCTCTCTTTCTCCCATTCATTCTCTTTATTAAGCAATCTATCGTAGTGGCATCTCCAGACCTCTTTCTTTGCATCCTCATTTAGTGCAAGCGTACCATCATCCATGCGAACACATTTCTCTCCTACAACATCACTATTCTCTCTCCTACACTGTCTTGCAACACGAAATACCTCGAGTCTTTGGTCCTCACGGCGCAGAACATTGGCAAATCTTTCCTTATCTGCTTCCCCTCTGGCTAAATAAACCTGTCGCCTAGCCTCCCTTCTGGCACATTGGTACAATTCCCTGCTACCACCGTTCTTCCAGTCCTTCCAAGCTTGTTTCTTTTGTCTAATAGCCCTGTCTACCTCCTTGTTCCACCACCACGTTACTCTGGGTCGGGAGGGGACCTTACACCACCCACAAATCTGGTCGGTGGCTTTCAACAGGTTGTCCCGCAGAAATCTCCAATTGTCTTCCACGTTGTATGATGCTATATCCCCTTCTATTTCGTTAAATGCTTCAAGTAACTTGTCTCTAAGTCTCTGTCCGTTTGCAAGGTCTTTAAGCTTCCACACCCTTCTCCTCCAAGCCTGTCTAATTCTGGGCACCCATTTTGCCTTGATCCCAAAGTCACTAACTACTAATCTATGTTGTGGGGTACATTCTTCGTCAGGGTAGGTTTTGGCATTTATAAGCCGCCCTCTTTCCCTATTTCTGGCGAGGATGTAGTCGATTTGGCTAGAGTGTCTGCCGGAGCGGTAGGTGACTAGGTGACTGGCAGGTTTCCTGAAGTTGGTATTGCAGACCATAAGATCGGTTGCATCACAGAACTCCAGCAGTCTGGTTCCCTCCTCGTTGTGGGAACCGAAGCCATAGCCTCCATGTATGCCATGGAAGCCTCCAGCACGAAGTCCGACATGACCGTTGAAGTCTCCAGCCACAAAGAGAAGGTCCCTGTCACTCGTCGACGAGGTAGTTTGCAAGAGGGTGTCATAGAATTGGTCTTTCAGACCATCTGGTAGCCCCGGTTGAGGTGCATAGGCTGAGATGACAGTAGCTAATCTATGATGAAGCACTAGTCTGATCTTAAGTACTCTGTTACTTACTCTAACGACCTCGATTACCTTATCCACCCATTTCTCCGCTAGAAGTATTCCTACGCCCCCGACCCCGTCAGTGTTCTCTGCCCAGAAAATCTTGTACCTGTGTTCTTTGCCTGTGAGGAACCTCGCAGAACCTCCTCTCCATCTTACTTCCTGGATGCAGCACATATCTACGCGTCTCCGTTCAAGCATCTCAACAATTTCACCAGATCTACCTTTCAGCGTGCCGACGTTGAGAGTGCCAATCCTAACAGTATGGGTGTTGGGGGTGTGGGCCTGTAGCCTGGGAAGGGGAAAAGCAGTGTCGTGTACATATATATATATATATATATATATATATATATATATATATAAGACCACCACAGATGATGGATCAGGGATGGCCACCGCTAACACCAGGAACCCCTGCACAGATATCACACCCATATTCCTACTGAATATCCGGGGCCTATTACGAACAGGCGGCAAAGACAAGTTCCTATACTTGAAAGACCTAGTAACATGCAATCAAGCAATATGCATGGTGCTTACCGAAACGCATCTAACACCTAATATAGCAGATGCGGAGATAAATATACCAGAGTATGCCGTACTCCGAACAGACAGAAGGGATAGAAGTCATGGGGGAGTTGCAATGTACATCCGAGAAGATGTCACACCCCAACTACTACTATCACACTCAAACTCTGTATGTGATACTTTAATAGTACACATAAAACAAATTGATGTAGTTGTATGCTCAACATACCGTCCACCAAATACCGCAAAGCAGGAAGGTAAATTTGAGGACAGCCTCAGACGCATAGAAGCGGTCCTGACAAATCTGGATCAACACATCAATATACTTTTCCTAGGCGACTTTAACCTCCCAAATGTTAAATGGCCTGAAGGTCACATCCTCTCTGGGATGTCACTGCATGAACAAAGCCAGGCAAAATCATTGCTAGAACTATCCAACATGCTGTTCATGGAACAAGTGATACTCCAACCAACCAGGGGAAGCAATATTTTGGATCTCTGCTTCACAAACAATGTGAGCCTAATCCATAATGTGAAAATAACGCCCACATCTCTCTCAGATCATAACATTATAGAATTAACTATGTATGGTCCTAGACAACCCACTGACACCCACCCCACCAGGAGGACTCAAGCAATATCCAACCTGAATTTCCACGGGGCGGACTGGAAGTCAATTCGCAGAGAGATTTGAAATCAAAACTGGCATGACAGGCTTTCTATACAAGACAATGACCTCAAACTAAGTCATTTTATGTCAACCATACAAGACATATGCACCAAACACGTGCCATATAGAAAGACCAGCAAACATGCCAATAGAATTCCTAGAGACAGGAAAATCCTTATGAGACACAGAACAAAGGTCTCAAACCAGTTAAATAGAGAACTGGAGGATAGGAAAAGGGCTAAATTAAAACTAACACTGTTAGAAATAGAAAACAAAATTAAACTCTCCCATGAAAAGGAGAGAGCAGAGAAGGAAAAGAGAGCAGTAGAAAGCATAAAAACAAACCCCAAGGCTTTCTATAGATTTGCAAAGGAGACTGCTACGGTGCAGTATAAGATAGGACCCCTGTTCCTGCCTAATGGCTCACTGACTGCAGATCCCACATGGATAAGTGAAGTGCTCAGTACACAATTCAAGAGTGTCTTCACCTCTCCTCTGAGTCACATGCAGATAAAGAACCCAGCTGATTTCTTTGACAATAGCACTCAGCAGAAGGGGACTGCATCCATTACCTACATCGACATTGAAGAGGAAGATGTGATAGCTGCCATAAATGAAATGAGCTCAAATTCGGCAACTGGCCCCGATGGTTTCCCAGCTGTCCTCTTAAAGTCGTGTAAACAAGAATTAGCAGGACCACTCCGGATACTCTTCCAGAGTTTCCCTTGCAAATGGTAAACTTCCCAAAAAGCTGAAGGAAGGCACCATATGTCCTATCCATAAAGGTGGAAGCAGAGCAGAGGCTGGAAACTACAGGCCCATCTCGCTGACTTCACATATTAGCAAAGTCATGGAACGAATTGTCAGAAGGAGATTGATTGCGTTCCTAGAAGAAAATGACTTGCTGAATGAGACCCAGCATGGTTTCCGTCCAGGTAGAAGCTGCCTCACGCAGCTCTTGCAGCATTATGACTGGGTCCTGAAGCAGCTACTTGACCATTCAAATGTTGATGTGATATATCTCGACTTTGCAAAAGCCTTTGACAAAGTTGATCATGGCTTGATATGTCACAAGCTGCGAAACCTTGGCATAGCTGGTAAATTAGGAGAGTGGCTGCATGACTTCCTGAATGGTAGAAGTCAGACAGTTGCAGCCAATGGAGAACTATCTAGGGAAACACAAATATTGAGCGGTGTTCCACAGGGAACTGTTCTGGGGTATCGACTACCTCTAGTTTTTCACCCTGGAATGAGATAGAAGTTGTTTCCTGTTTGTTTGCAGTCTTTATTGCACCTGAACATCTGCCACAAACAAAAACTAACTTGCTAGTTAACCTGCCTTTGATGTTGCTGCACCTCTTATGTGTCCATAGCTTGCACCGGGTACATCTTATAGAGTTACTACCTACTCCTTTTCTACATACTGAGCAGGGCCATCTACCTGAAGGGGTTTGTGTTTTATCTACCTTCCTACTTATTAGGATTTTGGTTTTAGCTAGGTTGACTCTAAGGCCCTTCAATTCTAGACCTTGCTTCCACACCTGAAACTTCTCCTCTAGTTCTGATAGTGACTCCGCAATTAGGGCAAGGTCATCAGCATAGAGGAGCTCCCAGGGGCAACCTGTCTTGAACTCCTCTGTGATTGCCTGGAGGACTATGGTAAATAATAGGGGGCTGAGGACGGAACCTTGGTGGACCCCTACCTCTACCCGGAATTCATTGCTGTACTCATTTCCAACCCTCACCTTACTGGCCGCATCTCTGTACATGGCTCGCACAGCTCTCACTAGCCATTCTTCTATCCCAAGTTTCCTCATTGACCACCAGATAAGGGATCGGGGGACCCTGTCAAAGGCTTTCTCCATGTCAACGAAAGCCAGGTACAGAGGTTTATCCTTGGCTAGGTATTTCTCTTGCAACTGTCTCACTAGAAATAAGGCATCAGTAGTGCTTTTACCTGGCACGAACCCAAACTGCATCTCATCTAAATTGATTCGCTCCCTAATTAGTTGGGCTATGACCCTCTCTGTAACTTTCATAACCTGATCTAACAGCTTGATGCCTCTGTAATTATTTGTATCTAAAGCGTCCCCTTTACCTTTGTAGCAGTTGACTATGATGCTGCTACACCAGTCATAGGGTATGACTCCTTCGTGTATCACCTGGTTCGTATATGTATATATATATATATATATATATATATATATATGTATATATATATATATATATATATATATATGTATATATATATATATATATATATATGTACATATATATATATATATAATGTACATATATATATATATATATATATATATATATATATGTATATATATATATATATATATATAATATATATATATGTACATATATATATATATATATATATATATGTATATATATATAATATATATATATATATATATATATGTACATATATATATATATATATATATATATGTATATATATATATATATATATATATATATATATATATATATATATATATATATATATATATATATGTATATATATATATATATATATATATATGTACATATATATATATATATATATATATATGTACATATATATATATATATATATATATATGTACTATATATATATATATATATATATATATGTATATATATATATATATATATATATATATATGTATATATATATATATATATATATATATATGTATATATATATATATATATATATATATATGTATATATATATATATATATATATATATATGTATATATATATATATATATATATATATGTACATATATATATATATATATATATATATATATATATATATATATATATATATATATATATATATATATATATATATATATATATATATATATATATATATATATATATATATATATATATATATATATATATATATATATATATAATATATATATATATATATATATATTAT